>NW_015506572.1:190429-191593 GCF_001515645.1 Sinocyclocheilus grahami
CCCCTCTCTCTCTCTCTCTCTCTCTCTCTCTCCTCTAAAGGAGGAGCTTTTGGAACAGAAGGGTTTCTCTCATCTCTGATCCATCTGTGCAGATGTCCAGGTGTGTTTGTGATGGTTTAATAGTCTGCTGTTGTTCCAGTGTACGGCGTGACGCTGCTGGTGAATTTCTTGGGCTGTATGGCGTGGATGTTTGGAGGAGGAGGAGTGACTAACTTTGGCATGTCCATCATCTGGGTTATTCTCTTCACCCCCTGCTCTTACGTGTGCTGGTTCAGACCCATTTACAATGCCTTCAAGTGAGCATCGGTTTACCTGTTTATTATCCAATTAACAGAACAGGCAGAAAGTGCGTTGCTGGGCGCCACCACCACGCAAGGAACTGAGGTAAGTGCCGCCATCTCGGGAGGTTCTGCAGCCTGCGCCGCCAGCCTCTAAAGAGACTTCAGTGGACACCGTGGCCTCTGGGAGCACGGCAGTGAACACCGACTAGCTGAGATGTGACGTGACTCTGAATGAATAGCTGAGACGTGGCGACCCTAGAAGTTCAGCTGTGACGTGACTCTGGACGAACAGCTGAGACTTTACGAGGCTCTGGATGAACAGCTGTGATGCGACGTGAATCTGGATGACTAGCTGAGACGTGACGTGACTCTGGATGAATAGCTGAGACTTGATGAGGTTCTGGCGGATCAGCTGAGACTTGACTGTACTCATGACGATCAGTTGTGACTTGACTAGACTCATGAATATCAGTGGTGACTTGACTGAACTCAGGAAGAACAGCTGTGACTAGACTAGACTCATGAAGATCAGCTGTGACTAGACTTGACCCATGATAATGAATTGTAACTTGACTTGACTCAAGACGATCAACTGTGACTTGACTAGACTCATAACTATCAACTGTGACTTGACTAGACTCGTGATCATAAACTGTGACTTGATTTGACTCGTGATGATCAACTGTGATTAGACTCGACTCATAACTATCAGCTGTGACTTGACTAGACTCATGATCATAAACTGTGACTTGATTTGCCCCATGACGATCAACTGTGACTTGACTAGACTCATAACTATCAGCTGTGACTTGACTAGACTCATGATCATAAACTGTGACTTGATTTGCCCCATGACGATCAACTGTGACTTGACTAGACTCAT
>NW_015506572.1:191612-191947 GCF_001515645.1 Sinocyclocheilus grahami
TCATAAACTGTTTGCCCCATGACGATCAACTGTGACTTGACTAGACTCATGCAAAGGAACTGTGACTTGACTTGACTCGTTGACTCGTGTTGTGACTTGACGGGGCGCTGTTGTGTCCGCCATTTTGTGATCAGGCTCCTCTGTCGCCGCCATTTTGTGAACGCAATCTAGTGCGGAGGCCATTACAGGAGTAAGTGTGGGGTTGCGTTCCTCTGCGATACCCACAGTCCACAAAGAGCCAACAGTCAATAAAGCATAATCCATACACTCACATAGTGACGAATGCGGCCCCTTAAGGATGAGCCTAGACTTCAGCGGTTGCCTAACGCCACTAT
>NW_015506572.1:192890-193208 GCF_001515645.1 Sinocyclocheilus grahami
TCTATATATATATATATATATATATATATATATATAAATTTAAACTATATTTTCATTTAACTAGAAATGTAATGCAGAGTCTGAAAACACTAATTCAGGTCACACGTATTATTTTAAAGAGAGTTGTTTCTGTAATAAGTATCCTGGTTTAAATTGAATATTGCTGGTGTTTGCCAGGTTCATAACTTCTATCGCGGCAGCGGCGGCAGCGTGAGTAAAGCGCAGGAGGAGTGGGTCTCCGGCACCTGGAAGAACCCTCACGTGCAGCAGGCTGCTCTGAACGCAGCGATGCAGGGGCCGCAGACGCCGCCATACTCC
>NW_015506572.1:193345-194146 GCF_001515645.1 Sinocyclocheilus grahami
TGCGAGAGTAAATAAATCATTTAGTATTTGTGCCTGAAAAGCAGAAGCCAATGAGAATGGGTGATAATCGACCAGTGTTATTTTAGTATGATTGAAATAATATTATAGTTTAATATTTTCTAAATGCATTTTTTATTTTATTTTTTTTTTTTATTCCAATTATTATTATTATTTTTTTATTGTAATAATCTTTTTTTTAGTGTTTTTTTTAACAAATATTTATTGTCTATAACATTTTTATTCATTATTTTCGTTATTTCAGTTTTATTATCGCTATTTCAGTTGTAGTTATTTTAGTACATAAAGTTAAACTAAATGAAAATGAGAAATACTGCCTTGGCAATTAATGAAATACATTTAAGCTTTGTTTATATTTTATTGCATTTCAGTTAAAGTTACTATATTATAAAGATATTCTCAGCTTCTCTTTTGAAAAAGAAGTAACTGTATTAAATGTGCACTTGTAGTGTACTTCAAATCCTAAAAGTATATCTTTTTAAATACTTCATGACTTTGTTTTTAACACTTAAAATACACTTTAAAAGTGCACTTTGAAACGATTTAAATGTATTTTTAAAGTACGTTTTAAATGATGTTTTATGTTACATTTAAAGTTAAAATATTTTAAATCTACTAAACTTTACCTTTATAATTGCACATGTAATTAAAAACATGACATACAAGTTTCAATGGAAATGACATGAAAGTATATTTTAGTTGATCATAAATGCTTCACAATAAATTCAGCAGTAACTTTAACTATATGTGTCCCTGCAGCACAGAAGCAGTGTTAAGTCGCTG
>NW_015506572.1:195413-196279 GCF_001515645.1 Sinocyclocheilus grahami
CAAAATATTGACCCTTATGACTGGTTTTGTGCTCCAGGGTCACATTTGCTCCCAGCTAAGTAAAATATGTTCTGAGAATGTTTTTCGAATATTCCCATTAAGTTATGAAAACATTCAAAACATCCAGTTTTTAAAACTTTTTTGGACATTTAATTGTATCATTTTCCAAACATTCCGTGAACGTTACATTTGAATGTTCTCTGAACATTCTGAAACAAGTAGTAAGATTAAAATTTTTTTTTTATTAAAGTCAAGCTAAAATGTTTCATAAATTAAACATTCTAATGAATAACGTATAAATGACATGTGTGTGCTAATGTTTTGAGAACACTATTAAAGACCAGATACTGTAACTCTGAATGAACATTGTATTAATATTACTGGAAGAATATTTGTTCATAACTTTCAGAGAACCTCGTCACAACGTTAGCCAAAGTTCTGAGAACATTTTCTGTTAGCCGGGTTGCTCTTATGCGACTGTATTAAATTATGAATGAGTTTATGTAGATTAAAATGTGTAATGTCATGGAAAAGTTCGACATATCAGGGAATTTAAAAAAATGTGATTTGTAGTCTAGGAAATAATACAATATGTAAATACATCATGACAATTTTGGAAAAGTCTTTTTTAAAATATCAGTTCAGCTGGAAAGTATGCATTTTAGTTGTGAATATATTTTTCTAGTTATTATAGGTATTGTTTTAAATTATTTGATCTTCTAGAAACGGCTCAAGTGAGTGCAATCTCAATTAAATGACTTCTAAAATATTTTAGTATTCATGAAAGGACTAGATGATTACTGTATTAAGTAATTAGGCGGTGTTTACATGACACAGTTTCTGTGTGTGTGTGTGTGTGTGTGTGT
>NW_015506572.1:196289-207994 GCF_001515645.1 Sinocyclocheilus grahami
TAGCTGAGACGTGACGTGACTCTGGATGAATAGCTGAGACTTGATGAGGTTCTGGCGGATCAGCTGAGACTTGACTGTGTGAATGTCTGAAAACGGTTACAGTATATCATGCGCATGCGTATTGCAACAATAATACAGCGATTTTAGTTGTTTACGCGGATCCGTGTGAGTGGGTATCATTTTTGATAACGTTGTCATCTGAATGCAGAACTTTTAAAGAATGCAAAGGATAAATGTGTCTATTTTTAGTGCATCATTGTTGTGTAAATGGACCCTTAGACTTGTTTTATTTGAGATATGTGTATGTGTTGAAAATATTTAGCATGAGGGGCCTCTTTGTTTTGTCTGTGACTTAAGCATGGAACGCAGATGAAGCAGCCCTGTTTGAAATGCAAATTTAGCGATTTTAAACATTTGTTGTCCATGTGTTATGAAACAAATGTTACTGATTGATAACTTGAATTTAAATAAAGCACCAACATCTATTTGTTTGTTTTTAATGCCATGGCAAGCTTCTGTGGCTATTTTCATGCCAAGAACATTTCATGTTAAATCTATCAGGTCTATTTTGCTAAAAACTCAAACTATATTTGGTTTAACGTTGTTATAAATACAACATGCTGCTTGGATCAAGGGTTCTGACAGCAAGAAATACAAGTAAACCTGTTTGTTCTTTGGGCTTCATGTGAAAGCGTGTTTGTCCAGCAGGGCGCAGTGTTGTTCTATGCTGAGATATTTCCATGTGATTATCATTCCCTCTCTTTGCAGACTGGGATTCCCCAGACACACATCACCCAACTGCAGACTTGCAGATTGCAAATGGACACCAACACTTAGTCAGGCTAATAACCTGATTCTCACTTAGATGCAAATTTAAGCAGGCGCCTTTTCAGCGTGGACATCCGTCGAGCATGCGTTAGATTAGATTGCTGAAGACAATAAATGGATTTGTCTCATGCTCCCTTTCTTTCTCATCATTTGTATCTCCCTGCGCAAAGCAATGATGGAATCGTTCGCGTTAGAGTTTGACACACGGAGCATCCCAGAAGACAACAGCACTAACCAATGCCATAAACATCCCCGACGTCCTCTGATTTAGCACAAAGAGACACGATTTGCATTAATAGAACTCAGAGATCGTATAATGAAGATGAGCATATCTCGCAGCTTAAATCAAAGTGTTTTATACAATATTACCCATAAAGTCAGTGCCATCACAGTGAAACATATGTTCCTTATATCAGCGCAAACTGACTATTATATCATCTCAAACCCGGACTCAAATTGGCTTGTAAAGGTAGCTAGCTACATTATATTACTGACAGCAAATGGCCCGAGCGTTTAGTGCTCCTATAGATCAACCGGTAAATGACACTAGCAAGGTCAAGGTCATGGATTGGATTCCCGAGGAAACACATAATAATAAAACATAGGATGTCACTTTATATGTTCTGTAAATAACAAGCTAGTGCATTTGTGCAGTTAGTTGCCTACAATGAACATGGCCATAAAATAACTATTATTGTAATTAACTATTATAAGAAATATTAGTTTGATCAGTATTGCAACTATAGGCGGTATTTCTTGTATAAGTAAACATAAATAAAGGTGGAAATTAGAATGGAAATTATAGTAAGATTTGCTTTAGTGTTTATCTCTGACTATAATTTTCTCTGTGATACTCACTACACGAAACATCTGCTCTTCTGTTGCTTGTATTAGAAGGGAATTAAGTAATTCTGAACAGCATTCAAGTTAAATTAGTGTATAACGAGCTACGTGACGGCATGCCGCTCTGCGTCACGGGATGATAACAACACTGTAACAATAACTATATTTCACATCTCTGCCGCTTTAAAGCAACTGTATGTACGTTTTTATATTGAAATGCCGTTTTAAAATCATTCTGATGATGCACTGGCTTCTGTGTCTTTCCCACTTTTCCCTCAAACGTCTGTTCTGGGAGTTGGCGAGTTTAGTGAGCGGGTACGAAATCCCGCGAAAATAGCAGATCGCTTTACGGCAGTGTGGCTGCGTCCGAAAGCGCATATACTCTCTGATTAACTATTTATTTTGGATAACCGATTATGTAGCGTCTGTTAAAAAGTGCGTTTTCCGTAGTATGAATGTGTGTAGTATATTATTAATAATTGTGCAATATCAAATCACACAATAAAATAATAATCAAGCTTTTCATGTGCTTTACTATGTTAGTCAACACATACAAATTGTACTTCCTTAAAGCAGCACAAATTTAAAAAATGATTTTCAAGTAAAACTTTTTTTTTTTTTTTACAAAGTGCACTTTTTAAAAGTCTACTTGTGTCACGAATCTGGTCCGTGGACTTCCATCCGATCGCCACCGGAGGTCACTCGTCCATCATATTGACTCTCTCACTACACTGACGGTTGTGCGTCACCACGGACTACATTTCCCATGCACCATTTCACTAATCATACACTCACCTGAGACCAATCACACACACTATAACACCCACTCGGTTCCCGCTCCGATCACCGAGTATTGTTCTGCGTTTAGCACTCCCCAAGTGTTAGCTGCTTTACCGAGCCATTCCGTGTTTCTGTTTAGTCTCTAGTTTTGTTTAGCATTTATCTCTCCTCTAGCGATAGCTACATCACTGAGCCATTCCTTTTCCCATTTTTTAGTTTTAGTCTTAGTCTAGTCTTTCCATGTTGCCTTGTTGTCTGTTTCCTGACCTTCTGCCTGTGTTTATTGGATTACCCCTCTTGTCGAGCCTCTGGATACTGTTCGCCGATCGTAGACCCATGCTAGCCCAAGGAATATTCTTTGTCTTGCCTGTGCCATACCTGTTTGCTGTTGTTTGACCCTGCCTGTGTTTTCTGACCACTTCTCTTGTGAATAAAAGCTTGCACATGGATCCGCACGTCTCTCGTCTCGTCAGCCCCGTTACAACTTAAGTGTGTTAAGAAACAGTCATGAATGTGCTTTTCTTTAAGTCACTTAAGTGGCCTTATCTGCAAGAAAAGTTAGGTATCTATATCTATGAAAACATGTCATTTCATATATCTATAAGAAGATACAGTATATATATATATATATATACTTAAGATTTGAAGTACACTACAAGTGCAAATTCAATACAGTTAAGCACACTTCTGTTTCATAAGAGTAGGTCTCTGGCCATTAATTCTTTGTCCAAGCATCTATAATTAACAAGCACAAGGGTTTATAGATATTATTCATTACAGGACATGGTGCAGCACAGGGTATAATATTTCACTGGAAAAAATAATAATAATAATACAAATGTTGTAAAATACACAACTCATATAGTTCATCAGCAGGGTTCTTTGTCCCTTGAGAAAGTCCGTTAGATATTCGGTGTAGTATTCTTGGCCTGGGCCTGAAGGCATGATAAAGTAATGGTGGCTGGGACATGACTTCATCTGTCTGTTTTGGTATTCGGATCTCCATGGCAAGTGTGAGACGACAGCTGGCTCTTCCAGAATGCTGCAGTACCACCCCAAAATCAACAGCCACTACTCAAAAGAACAGGATTTCATTCTGGGCCGGCCCAGTGGCCTGAACCTTACCAATAGTGTGATAAACACTATCAGGAGGAACATGACGGGGAATTCAAGCACATTAAATATGGTTTTAGGTTGTGATGGGGGTGCAGAGAGGTCGGATAAAGGAGGGAGAAGAGGAATAAAGTGTATTTGAAGGGGAACACAGAAGAAGTCAGTTCTCCAGCCCAGAGTCCAGCGAACAGAGCTGCTTTATGTCCTCCAGCTCAAGGGTGAGAGAGCTTCATCCACACACACACACACACACACACACACACACACACACACACACACACACACACACACACACACACACACACACACACTTCGCACACACAGACAGTGTAGGAATTTCTATGTTATGATGTCTAATGTCCTCTTTCTCCTTCTTTCTCTTTTATGGAATTCTCCTTCACTTTATGATCAACACGCTCTTGATCTTCACAATCACAGTGCTGCTTTAAAAGACAAACATCTGAGGAGCTTCTTACATGTTTTGAGATATAATAAGGTGAATCTAAGAAATGTTGCTTTGCAAAGTCTGGGTCATGAACTGCTTTATTTGCACATGAATATATGCAGAGGCCCAAAAAAGAATATGAACTATTAATCCAGTCCTAAAAACTCATAGCATTATACAAAATTTAAACCAAGTGTGTAGGGTTGGTGTAGGGCAATAGAATATATGGTCTGTACAGTATAAAAACCATTACGCCTATGGGATGTCCCCACTTTTCACAAATGTAAACCTGTGTGTGTGTGTGTGTGTGTGTCTGTGTGTGTGTGTGTGTGTGTGTGTGTGTGTGTGTGTGTGTCTCTGTGTGTGTGTGTGTGTGCACGTGTACATGGTGTGCAGTGTTGAAAGTCATTAAATAAAAGCATCTGGTAGATCCATGTTTTGAGGACAAACAATCAGTTTGTCCTTCGTAATCTTGCGTTACATCAGCTGTTGTTTGTCTCTTGTTGTCTACTTGTGTACAGCATCAATCACGTCCCTGCAAACAATGGCAAACAGATAATGTAATCCAAACTTTATTTAAACTTTTAAATGACGCCTCTGGCTGCTTTTTAGACTTCTTCTTCTCCACTTTTATTTAATGATGGGACTCATTGTTTATGAATTATAATCATGCCTGTAAGCTACTGATGCACTGCAATGCACTATTTCACAACATGATGTGCTATTAAACATCGCAGTTCTCTTGACCATCATGTCGAGATTAACTTTCTTTATGTCTGGGTCTCAGAGATCCCAATGCTGTGAGATGATATATGATAGATAGATAGATAGATAGATAGATAGATAGATAGATAGATAGATAGATAGATAGATAGATAGATAGATAGATAGATAGATAGATAGGTAGATTTCAGATGTAAAGCAGCTCTACAGAGGACAATGGTGTCATTATTCAGCTCAATTCAGTTCAGTTTGATAACTGTCAATGCTGCATAGTTCGAACTGAACAGTCTCCTGCTTTAACAGTTGAATTAAAGCCCAAAGGCCTCATGCGTGGTGAAGATCCCGTGAGATTTGGATCAGCTCTCTTGAGCCACCGTGTCCCAAAGTTGTCAATGTGTTAAACCCTTGCACCACATCAGCATCTGTGGATTTAAAGCCTCATCAGGACTGAGAAGAACCAGTAAAATAAGCAACTCCAGAGCCGTTTCCAGTCATTTGTTCCAATTGGCTGAAAGTCTATAAACAAGCGTATCCCTGCGAAAGTTTTGCCCTCTGTTAGCAGCACCTCTGTAATGAGAATTTATTCCCCCATTGCTCCCCTGTTGTCTCAGGAACGGCCCATTTGCGAGTAACAGAATTAAAGGGGTGGAAAGCAGGCCATCTTCACTGAGGATGGAATAAGGGACTCCCGGTGTTTACTGCCATGAGCCAGACTGCCAAGACAACTCACCTTCTTTCTTCCAAGACCTTCAAACCTAATGGCACACATAAATAGAGATGATGAGGAGTTCATTAGCTCAGGCGAACGGCCTCGGTTTGCAACAGGCCTTCATTATTAAAGTAAACCAGCTGCTCTGAAGTGAAGGATGAAGTGAAAGATCTTCACGCTTTTGTTTTTCACCGTAAGTGATAGCTGAATTATTTACCACGGCGCTCGGTCTCCCTCTTCACATCTGAACGGTTCAAGATAATCTCCTACTGAGTCCGAGTTGTTAATCATTTGATTTAATGGTGGAGAACGGCACTAGTCTGCATGGAGATAAATCACAGCGGCATCCAGACCACCCGTGTTTGCTCACTACACAAACATCTCAGGTCGACAGCCTGCTGTTATGTTTTCTACTTACTTTATCGTCACAAGTCATGCTCGATGAATATTGAACAGCAGATCAAATGCTCCATTGGATTTGTACATAAACCATGTGACTTCACTAGCTACGTTTTTACGTGCAGTGTTGTTGGTAACGCATTACAAGTAACGCAAGTTACGTAATCAGATTACTTTTTTTCAAGTAACTAGTAAAGTAACAAATTACTTTTTAATTTACAAGAGAATATCTTAGTTACTTTTTCAAATAAGTAACGCAAGTTACTTTTTTTTTCAATTTATTGATTGACAGCTCTGGTGTCCCCATGTTGAGAGAAATCAGAAGATGTTACTGTAGCTCTAAAATAAAAATTAATATGCATTCATTTAATCTCTCTCACAAACAAAACCAAAACAGATTCAGTATTCAGTATTTGGATGTTTTGAAACAAGTAGCCACATTTTAAAACATTAGGCATTAAACGACCAACCAAAATGTTCCATGAACGATGCGTAAATAATGTTTTTGTGCTAACGTTTTAATATTATTAAAGGCCAGATAACTTTGAATAAACGTTCTATAAACATTACTGGAAGAACGTTGTTCATAACAACCTCAAAGCTAAAATTCTGGGAACGTTCCGACGAAAACAACTCCGTTGATCCGAACTAAATTGAAAGATGTGATAAAATAATGTGATCAACAACTAAGAATCTAAATGCTTGAATATGACTATTTTCTCAATTTGATACCATACAATAATGCATGTTGCATAGCCTATACATTATGAGCTGGTCAGTGTAGGTGACTGAATATTTACTAAACTCATGTTAAAAAAGCTCATCAAGGCTAAAATGCAGTTATACCTTGGTGACTTTATTGCAGAGGCTTTCTTTGTTTCTGAATGAGTCATAACGAGCTTCATAACGCGAATGACTTCATTGAAGAACTGTTACATGTTGTTGCATCACTCGAGCATTTGACTCCATCATGTATTTTCCATTGTTTTCCATTCTTACCAAAAAGACCATCTTGCTAGCCTAAACTGGTTTTCAGAAGCTCTGTCTGGTTTTCCAAGGTTTGGTCAAGCTGCTCAGCAAACTGGTCTTCAACCCTGAACTGGTGATAAGGTTAAAACCTCTCTAAAACCACCAGACTAGATCAGTCTGAGAATCAGGTAATGCCAAAAAGAGCAGCCAGTTATGATTCATATTCGCCTTTCTAATCTTCTGGTCTGGCATTTATATTCTCTCTCTCTTCTCTTCTGTTCACTGTCATCTTTGCTCTCTTCTCATTGAGGGCTTGCAGACCTCACGACTGTTCTCTCAGTGAAGCAAATCAGCTCGCGCACGCTCACGTGTTTACTCTAAAACCGAAGCGCACGTATTACTTGGCGCTCTGCTGAAAATGGCTCCTCGTTGTGTTTTTAATCTGATGTCATGTTAGTGGAATTCACTAATAGGTCTCTGACTCCATCTTATTTGGCGACATTTTCTCACTGAAAACACACAAGCATGTAGTCTATAAACTGCACAGTTCACACTCACTAAAACTGTTTTTCACACCAGTGGTCTCTCAAAATGTAATCATTATTAAAAGCATTGTTTATGCTAAAGAAGCCATTGATCTGAAAAACAAACAAAAACTAAAATGCATGCATGGATTTATTTATTCATGCATGCATGGATTCATTCATATTTATATACGCAATCTAGGGCATCAGCTGGTGACAAAAAAAATAAAAAATAAGAATAATAATACAAACCTTTTGTTGCTTAGCCAGCATCTCATAGCATTCTAACAAAGGCTCATTGTGTTCTGGTTTGTCCCTCTTGTAACCTTTGGCATCACTGTCTTTTTCAGAAATGACATGTTTATTAGTTTTAATATTACATATCAAAGCAGGCTGATACAAAACAAAAATGTATTATCAATTTATAATGGAAAAATCTTGTGCCAAAGCCAAGCTACCCTTTGTAGTCGTCTGTTCAAGCTTGCGCGTGTGTGTTTTGGGGAAGAAGAGGCATTCTTTCCCGTTTACCTGCACTTTAAATATTTAACTGTGATGCCTTTAAGTGTAGATTGTTGTGTAAAAATGTGATGTCAATTTTTGCTCTACTTCTGTGGTTCCAGAGTTCTTATTACTGGCCTAATTCTTAATCAAAATGTTGTTTCGCTACAACAAAACTGCTGGCATTCAGTACAGTACATGTTCTGTGCAAACACAGGCGGCAGATGGGAAACTTTCCCTAAAACTCTGCCACTTTAGCGGTTTCATGAGTGTGTAGCAGAACTGTATTTTCCAAGCACTTCAATTGAATTTGGATTGTCTGAAGTCAAAAAATGAAACTGCACTTGCACTAAAAAAGCTGGTATACACTTCAGTCTTTATTTAAAGATCCAGTATGAACTCTAAGATGATTCAGAGCACAAAAAATAAAACCGACAACCACAACAATGATAACAACAACTCAAAGAGATTGATATACACAAAAGCAGATAGCAACCAGACACAAATTTACTGTCTACACTATAAACAATGTTATAATATTCATTTATGCAGAGTATAAAGAGATACGATAAGACAAGTCTGTTCTGCATTTGATCTGGATCTTGATAATGGAAAACACTGTAACATGTTTTCATAATAAAAGAACTGCTCACCACAGAAAGGAATTCATTTAGCTTTGGTTGAAAAGCGTGTGATGCATCACAACACACGCTCCATTCACACACATCCGACGACCCTCACAGAAAGCTTGTTTTGTATGCATTTAACTGAATTTATTAGATTATAGCATATGTGTAGGATGTTTGTCGTTTAGAGCTCTTCAAGCGTAGCCTCATAAGGAGCTCTTTTTCACTGCATATGTTTAACTTTCTCTTTCCGAGGTAGGTACGGATTGAATTAAGATTGTCAGTAACATCAGGTTATGCAATGTTAGCTTTGCAACAGTAGTATCAACTAAGTCTGTGTTCGATTTAATGTTCAAGGCATAAATCTCAATTTCAGATACAAAGAAATATGAATTCCTGGAGTGTAACACAGCAAGTACAGCATTTCCCTCCACACAGTACATGAGAACAGTGGGTATGAATATGATATGATAAAATAAATTCATTTCTTACCTAGATAATGGCATGCATCAGTGGGTTAATTGTATCATATATGGCGACCTGTGGCAGCTGACCAGTGTTGGCAATTAATGAAACAATAGATACATTCCAACATGGGCGTCAGTACAAGTAAATCTCACAAAGGACGGTTGACAAGCTTAACACTCGAGGAATATTCCTGGCTTCAATACGACAGCACTTGTGACATAATGTTTCTGCAGCTTACATAACAGATCATGGCATTAGAATTCCCAGGGAATGGATGAACTGACAAAATGCATTCTTTGAATGCAATGCAATTCTTTTTTTTTTTTTTTGATAAAACTGTCTGGTAAATGCATAAATGTAAATGTATCTCATGCAGTTAGTAACAGCAAGGTCATGGGTTCAATTCTCAGGGAATGCACTGATTGAAAAAAATGCATGTCTTGAATGCAGTGTAATTCATTTTGCTTGAAAGCATTTGCCAAATGCATAAATGTAAATGTAGATCATACAGTTAGCAATAGCAAGGTCATAGGTTTGATTCCCAGGGAATGCTAATACAATGCATGCCTTGAATGCAAAGCAAGTCTTTTTTGGATAAAAGGTAAATGCATAAATGTAAATGTAGATCATGGCACTATCAGCAGCAGGGTCATGGTTTCAGTTCCCAGGGAATGTGTTGACTTTTAAAATGCATACCTTAAATGCAATGTAAGTCACTTTGGATGCAAGCGTTTGCCAAATGCATAAATGTTAATGTCAAAACATGATAAAATTCATATCCTGAATGCATTGTAAATCACTTTGCATAAAAGCGTCTGTCAAATGCAAATGTAAATGTAGATCAACAGCAATGTCATGGGTTCAATTCCCAGCGAATGCATGAACTGATAAAGTGCATGCCTTGAATCTTGAATGCAATGCAGTAAATGCATAATTATTGTTGATAAAAAAAAAACTTTTTCTTTAAAAAGCATTACAATTTTAAATCACTTACAATGGAAGCACTTTCAATAGTAAAGCCACAAGATGTACATAATATGCATGGTTTTTTTCTGCGTAAAGTTACATCCAATTTTACAATTTCATTGCCATGACAATGCTAAAATCACAGCTCAAATGATGCACAATTTTTAACAGAAGAATTAATGTAAGTGCTTTTACAAATGCATAAGGTTTCAAATCATCCAAATATTTGCCCCATTTACTTTCATTGCAAGTGGTTCAGTGTAATTACTTGTAAATTATTTGTGGTGGTAATCAACATTATGCCACACATTCTGTCTGTTAATTCTTGTATTGAACCTGAACTATTCATTTAATCACAGAAAACCAAACGGATAGAGCTTCAGCTGCTTGTAGGGGAACATCTGAAGTATGGCCTGAATTTAAGTAGTTTGCTTTATTGCATTATCAGTGGACTGACATACAAGGCAACATTACAATCCAATTTAATGTAAATCACAGCAGGTTAAGTAAAAGAATATAATAAACCTCCAAGGTAAAACACCTTGATAAACTGCCTCCAGCTTTTGGATTCAAGGCATTTATTCAAAGTGCTTTAATCCCAAAGCGATTTTTTTCTTCCAGGTCCCTCATTCAAACTAAAACCACTTTTTACTTAATTGGTTAGCTGGAGGATGACTGACTGGCAGGCCGTTCTCTCATACGACTCTTTCTTCAGTATTGCACCTTCGCTAAAGTGGCACAGACAAAGAGAGAGGCTTGGAAAAAAGGAGGATTGTTTCCAGTTGCTGATTTTCCTGATCTGAATGACAGAATTACAGTTCAACAGTGCCATGCCTGATCTCACTTTGCATTCCAGCGATGTAACCCACTTAAAAATGGTGAAGGAATTAGACTTAATTGGGGGCAGCGAGTGTGTGTTTTAATGAAAAACCAGGGTTAATGGGGTGGCTGGAAGGAAAATAGACAATGGTCTGTGGTGTGTGTGAAGTATGGGATTCCTCAGTGTGTGTTTGGTTTTGCATGATATTATGTGTGCTCGTTCCTCCCAGCTTCACAAGAACGGCACAAATACGGGAACGGGACAAATGCAATAAACAATCACAACAGAACCAGGAATTCCATTCACATTGCAATGGACCAGTGCTTCCATGGAGATTCATCCGGATCTGACAGATCATGACCTATAGGAGCAGAAGAAACAGTCATTTGCTCTGTTGAGTTTCATAGATGTGGAAAATGAAAGGCTCTTTATTGGCATTGATGGTTCCATGAAGAACCTTTCCATTGACCAAAAGGTTCTTTATAGTGGAAAAAGGTTCTTTAGATATTACAGCACTAAGAAAAACATGGTCCTTTTAAGAGCTGATCATTAAGAACCCAAAATGGTTCTTCTATGGCACTGGAGTGAAAACTCCTTTTGGAAACTTTATTTTAAAGCGTGTATATGAATATATGCCACACATTATGGAGCTACTCATCCATTAACACAGTCAAAAAGCAATGTGTACTTACTGGGAGATTTTGCAGTTTGTTGTCTTGACAAAGCGGCCCGTGTAGTGGATATTGCACCTGACTACATTGTTTGTGTAGTCTGACTCATGCACCAAGTACTTCGGGTTAACCTGGAGCTGGAATTTAAACAGAATTTAGACCTTCAGTGCTGTGAAAAAGTAAGTGCACCCCATAAAATATAATTGGGATCACATTATTACATATTTTGGACATGCAGGGTCTAAAATTAACACTTGCCAAATGCAAGCAAACTTCAGAGTTACTCAACAGCTGGCTGGTTAATTAAAAAAAAAAATATATAT
>NW_015506572.1:208131-211423 GCF_001515645.1 Sinocyclocheilus grahami
TATATATTATTAATTTTAACAAGGCCTGAGAACATGGTTAATTGTCGATTATCAAACCGCAAAGACTATGTTGTAATTATATAAACTTCATTTGGAATACAACATGTGCCAAACATCTTTACATGTTGTAATGAAAATGGTTTAGAAATATGTTGTCAACAAAAGAGAAGCATTTCAAAAGAAAAGTTTCCCGGTGGCTTTCCACCAAAATAAGTGCGCTATGGTTTAACATTTAAAAGCAAAGAAAAAATAACCATAAATATTAGTGTTTTAATTGTACTGTTGTTACTAATTGTTATATAACAATAATAATAATAATAATAATAACAATAATAATAATAATAATAAGTATTATTATTATTATTATTATACAATAGTAATTTAGTAATATTTCTTTATTGGTTTCTTTTTAAATAAATAAATCTAAATTAAAATAATAAATAAATAAATAAATATAAATTAAAATAATAAATAAATAAATAAATATAAATTAAAATAATAAATAAATAAATAAATATAAATTAAAATAATAAATAAATAAATATAAATTAAAATAATAAATAAATAAATAATAAAAAATAATAAATAAATAAATAAATAAATAAATAAATAAATAAATAAATAAATAAATAAATAAATAAACAAACAAACACAGACATACAGACATAAATCACCGGCCATTGGCAGAAGTAGAAAAATTTTAATTTTAGGCTCTGGTGGACAGTATTGATGGGTGAAAGTGGGAAACATTTAACATAAAACAATGAAAAGTTGACTTTGAAATCTTTCCTCAACAAAAATATATGCAGAAACACACCTTTCATCTGTGGAAAAAGTAAATAGCCCCTACATTTAGTATCTAATTTTCTGTCTGAGCGGCTGGGATCTGCCTGAAGAGGCATGTCTGTATCTGTCTTATTTATGAGCACAGAAAACAAACAGAAGAGTTGGACGACATGCGTGACATCAAACATCTCCTCGTGCCAAACCTTTAGCGAGACGTGTTGTATTCTGTTGATGTGTTAGATACGAGATATTCTCTGAGAAGTCTCTCTTTGAAGGTTAAGAAAAATGCGTTCGGTGTGAAATAGAAGACGGAGTGTAAATGTTTTGGTCGTCTACCTTGAGTATATAGTTTCCTGGCTGAACATCAGTGATGTCAATCCATTGGCAATCAATATCTGCATTGTATGTGTCATAGCAGCCTGGACTGAGACCCTGGAATATTAAAACAAAATCAAAATCAAAACATTAGTGTAATCAAAAAACAATGGCATGCTAATAATTATTATTGATAATAAATAAGAGAATGTGTCTCAGACGTGTACCTGGGTGTGTGAAGTACAGGCGTATCGTTTGAGATGGCCGAAGTCGCAGGTCGTGTCCTCCAGACAGAAGCTGGCCTTGTGTCCCTCCGCCACCTTCCGGCCGCTGCTGACCTCTAACAGATCGTAGTGACTGAACTCATCCATACTGTGGTAATGTCTGATCGGAGAGAGAGAGAGAGAGAGACGACACTGACATGAAAGAAGGACTATGGCTATGCCACCTAGTGTTTTTATTATTATTATAAAACGGAGAGTTCCGGTGCTTGATTCTGATTGGTTGAGACACGTTCAAAGCTGTTGCAAATTACTCTACAAAGTAACATACACCTTTGTGTGTTGCTCGGCAACCACTTTGTAGCAACCACAACTGTTTCTGAGGAGCTACATTGTTTGGTGGAAGATTACTGTTTTTTATTAATATCATTACACTTTATTTGCTCTGTTTTATTTTGTGAAACCTTACTACGTATATGGAATAACCGTTTTATAAAAGCAATAAGCCCCGTGAAGCCGTGGTTTACAGTGAATTTATAACAGCTAACTCAGGGTTAACGCCGCTTCACGTCATGCCTAACAACGCCCCTTAGCTGTGATAAATTCACTGTGAACCACGGGTTCTTGGGGCTTATTGCTTTATTAAAACTGCAGTCCGTAGGTTTTGCCTCTTTGTCGCCATCTCTGTTTGAAACCTGCAATTGCAGTTATTTGCTGAATTATCTTCCTTGTGTGGGTTGTGCACCGGCATGAATCTAATGTTTTGAGGTGAATGTGTGGATACTGTACTTAGGAATCACAGATTCTAGCCTATGTCTTGGAAGTATGACACAAATAAGAATTGTCACCGGATATTGTCATCTGAACAAGTACGTAACAAATCTGCCACTTTTGTTCTGACCAACTGAGGGGGGAAAAAAGCATTACAATAAATTGCGCTACCAATGGTGATTAAATCTAATGATCACATAGCTTATTTCACATCTAACTGTGCAACTTATTATTACTGCTATACTGTGTTCTCAAATTGTTAAGGTTAAGCATTGCATGTATGTAATGTGTATTAGCGTTAGACTGCATGTAGATTTTATTTTTTGTACAGTCTAATCTCTAATTGTCATACCATTCAAATTTCATATAAAGAAATTATTTTAACTCAAAAAGCAAATTATACATCCTTAGAACTGGTTCTCTTTAAAACACAAATATTGTGTAATCCCATGTAGGCTATCTGTAATCAGATGCACATTTAAAACTGGAATATAATCTCATTTCAGTCACACGTGTTTCATAAACACTAACCTTTTTGAAGTACCTACTGTAAAATAATCTATGCATGTTAAAATCTCAATGTAAAAAAACTCACTGTATCAATAGTATAGACAAAAGGTTGATAGCCATCAATCAAAAAATAAATAAAGCTCAATACACATTGAAATAATAATTTAAAGCAATGCTCTGTGCTTCTGGTCAAGTCTTTGAAATGCATGAATATTCCAGCAGGTGCGTCAGGAGTCTGACTCTACGTGTGACGCCGCTGTTTCTTACCGTCTGTTTGGTCTTTTGGCAAAAGTGTTTTCTCGGAAAGCTGTGGTAATACCTGAAGGACTGCAGCAGGGAAAACAGGTACTTTCCTCCGACAGAGTTCAGAGTTTCCACAGCGATACTATATTTCCCATAATATGCCAAGCATATTAAATCTTATTTGATGAGGGGATGACAGACATTTCAGGGGCCAGTTGCCAAATCCCTGAGCAAACTAATGACAAATCACACACAAACACACACACACACAAACACACACACACTCACACTCACACTCACACACACACTCACACTCACACTCACACACACACTCACACTCACACTCACACACACACTCACACTCACACTCACACACACACTCACACTCACACTCACACACACACTCACACTCACACTCACACACACACTCACACTCACACTCACAC
>NW_015506572.1:211433-227384 GCF_001515645.1 Sinocyclocheilus grahami
CTTTCACTCCCCATCACACACACACACACACACACACACACACACACACACACACACACACACACACACACAGCAGTGATAACCACAGAAAAATTGGGCCAGCTAATCACTTAAGGCAACTCTCTTCTACATGTGCAACTGACTTATACTAATAAATATAGAGTTATAGAGCAATATTTAAACAATCACAAACTGAGAAGAAACCACCTGCTGTCATCTCACTAAAAGTAAAGAAATAAAGAAATATTACTGCTATCATAGTTACTGTAACTAACGACTTATTAACTACTTCCACTGCATCACAATTTAAAATCAGTTTACTATATATTTGGACACAGGCACATTTTTTTTTCTTTAGCTGCTCACCAAAACATATTTGAGTTACAGTTATATGATGAATATGGGCTTAAAGTGCACACTCTGAGCTTTAGTTTCTCATCACGATTGGAGGAAAGGTTAAGGAATTACAGCTCTTTAATATGTACCTCTACCTTTTTCAAGGGACCGTAAGTAATTGGACAATTGACTCAAAAGCCGTTTCATGGACAGATGTGGGCTGTTCCTTCGTTATTTCTACATCAGTTAAGCAGGTACAAGTTCTGGAGTTGCTTCTAAGTGTGTCATTTGCATTTGGAAGCTGTTGCTGTGATCCACATCATGCGGTCAAAGATCGCTCCATACAAGTGAAACAGACAAGTGTTAGGCTTCAAAAGATAGCAGGAACATCATTTCACATTCTGAGAAACAAAACAAGAATGCACTGGTGAGCTCAGAAACATAAAAAGACCTGGATGTCCACGGAGGACAACAGTGCTGGATGATCGGAGAATCCTCTCCGTGGTAAAGAAAAACCCTTTCACAACATCCAGCCAAGAGAAGAACACTGTCCAGGAGGCAGACGGGTCTACAATCAAGAGAAGACTTCACCAGAGCAAACACAGAGGCTTCACCACAAGCTGCAAACAAGCCCAGATTAGACTTTGCCAAAAACATCTAAAAAAGTCAGAGCACTTCTGGAAAAGCATTCTTTGGACGCTGAAGTTAAGATCAAGCTGTACCAGAATGATGGGAAGAAAAACGACAGTTTTCATTTCAGCTGTTAGAAATGAGATGCCAAGGACACTTTCAATCTCTACAAAAATATCAATCATGTCGAAGCGGAGATGTGCAAGTAATTATAGATTAGCTTCTGCTCACTGACAAACATCTCCCTGCAGTTCTTCTTCTTCAAAGAGAGTCAGGCGCTTGTTCGCATGGCGTCAGATTTAGGTTACATGAAAGAGGTCATCACACCGCTCAGCTGTCTAATTGCATTAGAAATGAGTTAAAGTGCTAAATACTTCATGTACTGACATTTCCAGGTTACAGTAATAATCTGTTTATGAGCAAATGCTCACCAGCCGTAGAAAGTGACACTCGTCTGCACCTCGACTGAACTACAGAATTAAACTCTATTGTTCACTTCCAATTTATTTATAATAGGACTGTCTACCAAATAAAAAAAAATTAAATTAAAAAAATATGTAGACAATTTGAATATAAATAAATGCTGTTCTTTTGAACTTTCTATTCATCTGTGAATCCTGAAAAATAAAATGCATCACAGTTTCCACACAAATATTGTGCAGCACGACTGTTTTCAACATTGATAATAATCAGAAATGTTTCTTGAGCAGCAAAGCAGCATATTATACTGATTTCTGAAGATCATGTGACACTGAAGACGTCATGATGTCTTCAGTGTCTGCAAGATGTCTTCACTGAAGCAAGTAATGATGCTGAAAACTCAGCTTTGATCACAGAAATAAATTACAGTTTAACAGATAATCTCTTAGAAAACAGCTGTTTATTAGCAGTTATTTATAATAATATTTCACTGTTTTTACAGTAATTTTGATCAAGAAATGCAGCCCTGGTAAGCTGATTTCTTTCAAAAACATAAAAAAAAAAATATATATATATATATAAGTGACCTCAAACTGTATAGAAGTCTATATATATATATATATATATATAGTCTCTCCCTCTCTTTCTCTCTATGTACTGTATAATCCGTAAGATTCATCAATATAATGCTCTTTTTTAAAAATGAATTAGACTAAATTAACATGTTTAATTGACAGCCCTGATTTTTAATTAATCATTTATTTTAATTTATTTTCTGAGGTGGATCATGTCAAGGTTGGGGACCCGAGCTTTCACTAGAACTCGCCCATTAATTTTAATCTTGACCCTTAACCCTTAACCTTGGCAGCAGTGAGATACAGTGAGATCCTAAATCACTCATTTTCAATGACAGACGACAATTTGAGCCGACATGAGTGACAGCCATCATCGATGATGTTCAACACGACGCAAAAGAACAATTCTACGCAGACATGATGTAACGAACAGCTACAGGTGAATAAACACAGACCTGACAAGTACTGACAGACATTCATTCTTTCACTTTCACAGACATTCACTTGTCACGAGGCCCAGCTGATTGTACACGGAAATCCCCTCGGAGGATAACAGCCCTTCGCCAAGTGAAACCAAATACATAATTCGATGACAGAATTAATTTAGATTCTGATGCAGGATAAGGAATATAAACCAATTGAATACATCCACAATCGGGACTATTATAATTCCATTATTCTGGGACTTTTTTTAATCATATTAAGGCAGAAACTGCATGGTGAGGGGGACAGAAATGACACATGTAATACCTTTTATTATTTAACTGGTTTTTATTATTATGATTATTAAAATCTTACTTTTGATTGACTAAGAAATCAAATACACTGCTGGACAATAACAAAGACTATAAATGACCATATCTAATAATTTGTATTCTACAATTTTTTGTAGATATTTTCCTAATGACAATTTTATGATTTGTTTATATACTACAAACACCCCCGCCCCACACACACACACACACACACATTTTTTTTATCACATAATTAGGCAGAAAATATATTTTATAGTTTCTGTACTAAATTATATGTGAATTAGCACGACATTATTCATATATTTTATGTATTTATTACCTGCAGATGACTTAGGAAAACACATATAAACCATATATTGTCACAATTATGTGTTTATTGTCTACATGTTTCATCAGTCAAATAATTTCTGCTATTTATAAAGCTTAGCTACAGCGATCACTGAATGCTTTTGTCCTTATTAGGGAGTTCCTTGTGCTTACATATTTAGAGTTTTTAGAAAAACATTTATTTTATATACCTGTCAAGGAGTATATGATGTTAATTAATGCCATTCGCTCAGTGCTTAGGAAATTATTAGGAAATAATATAGACGAAAAACCAAATTTTGATTTTAGTCTTAAATTGGAAGGTATAAATATAAAAGAAAAAAAAAAATAATGCATGTCTTAGAATGATTTGCCAAATGTCCAGTGTTCCTTTAGCCATTGGCTTTTGGAGATCACAATTTCAAGATGTCAACTGGAAAGAGACCTTTAAGATCTCCAGACGTTTTTGTATCACAAATAAAATTAGAGTGGTATCATTTAAGATTGTTCATCGTATGTATCTTGTAAAACAGCTAATTGCAACATTTTGTAAAGACATTGACTTGAAGTGTGTTTTCTTTAAAGAGGAAAATGAGAGTATTGTCCATTTATTTTATGATTGTATTTATTTTGGTGGTATTTTTTTGTTGTTTTGTTAAACAACGTACTAATATTGAATTGCAACTCAAAGAAAATTATGGGATTTCCTGGCATGTCATAAGTTATTATTTCTATATGAGTCCATTTTGGACTTTCTGCATGAGAGCGCCCTCTGGCTTCGAGTATGAATGAAACATGCACTGCATGAGAGTGTTTAGTGCTCTACTAAACAGTGTAATGTTCACATCACCTCATTTTGGTGAATAAACCGTCAGGTCATGCATAGACTATCCTGTCTCTTTGACTTCAAACATACATTTGTTTACACTGGCCCTAGAAAAGCGGTACGTGAACACACCTGCCTGCAAAAAAGTGCAGGGGACTAATTTACATTTTATTAAAAGTCCACCACATCCCCCGCGTATTCTATGCCCATGAGGTCTCCACATATAGAGAGGTAAAAGAGAGACTCACTGGTGACAGCTGTGCCACTCCCAGGTGTGACGAGGTCGGTTGGGCATGAAATCAGCCGTCCCTTGGTTCTTCACTCTCTGAGGGAAGCGCAGAAGAACCCTGACACTGTAGTCTGTGGTTTCGGCACTATAGGCGGAGCTGAGGAGAAGAAAAACAAACCTTAATGAAGGACTGCAGCACTGAGTAATAAAACATGTAGTATATATGAGATGAGCTCATAACAGCAGGCTGGAATTTATATGATGTGACACCCCCCCATACTTCTGCACCAGATATCATCTAACACTGTTCTCGTTAGTTGTTTGAAGTATTATTGTATGGTGTGGTGTAAACAGTTGTAAACGAGTGTGGGAGGGTTATTGTGTAAATACTGCCTGACCAGCTTTGTTTTGCCATTTCATAAATAGAAGAACTGAGGATTCTCACCTGGCCAAACACTTCTCCTCTGCAGCACAGCGTAAGGAGTACATATGGGCTCTTTGAATGTATGTGGAGGCTTGGACATAATTCGGGTCAGGAACCAGGTCAGGCAAACCTAAAAACAGGAGACATCATCAGGGTTACAGTGTAGAACCAGCTGCTGAAGCACATCTCCTGAAATTACACTGAAGGGGAAAACTTCTTAACTGGTCTTAGTAGGTCATAGCTGGTATTCAATCCTGGTCAAGCTGATTTACAGCTGGTTTGTAGAATAAAATGTACCAAAATCCCCCTAAACCCACATGAGAAGCGTCTAAATAACTTTAAAACCACCACCTGGTCACCTAAAAAGTATCTAAAACTACTCTAAAACCACCACACTGACCAGTCTAACCATGATGAACATGTCCAAAACTACTCTAAAACCACCAAACAGACCAGCCTGGCCCCCTTAAAAACACCCTAAACCACTCTAAAACCAAAAAACAGACAAGTCTGACCACCTGCAAAGTGTCCAAATCCACTCTAAAAACCACCAAACTGACTGGTCTGACCACCTAAAAAAGGTCCAAAACCACTCTAAAAACCACCAAACTGATTGGTCTGACCACCTAAAAAAGGTCCAAAACCACTCTAAAAACCACCAAACTGATTGGTCTGACCACCTAAAAAAGGTCCAAAACCACTCTAAAAACCACCAAACTGACTGGTCTGACCACCTAAAAAAGGTCCAAAACCACTCTAAAAACCACCAAACTGACTGGTCTGACCACCCAAAAAGTGTGCAAAACTAAAAAAATCTCCAAACTGACTGGTCTGACCACCCAAAAAAGGTCCAAAACCACTTGAAAACCACCAAACCAACTGGTCTGATGAACTGAAATGAGTCCAGAACTCTAAATCCACCAAACCGACAAGTTTGACAACCGAAAGTGTGTCCAAATGCCTGTCCACCTGAAAAGTATCCAAAACTACTCTAAAACCACCAAACAAACAAGTCTGACCACTAAATGTCCAAATCCCTTTAAAACAAGCAAACAGACCAAGAAAAGTGCACCAAAGCAGCAAACGGACCATCTTTGGAGATCAGCTTTGACCATAAAAACCAGACTGTTAGGTCTCATAACACACTGTCCTGGGGACAAATGTGCTTCTTTAATGTTCTGAGCTGTTCTGATGTTACATGCTTTTAAATGTAAAAAAAAGTAAAATATTTGAAAAATGGCTGTATCCCAATAAGTATGCCTTTGAAAAAATACACAAGAGATGAAGAGGGTTTTGAGGAGGTAATGCTGAAGCCTCACAGTATAATGCATCAAACACAGTTTCTCATCTGGTTTCAAGGTCACGCAAAAATAAGAAAAAAAGAACAAAGTGTTGCACGTAGAGAGGGAGAGAGAGAGAGAGAGTACAAAAGATGAGGGAGAGGTGACAGCGAAATGAAAAAGAGATCACTTCCCTGCTGGATCCAAATCGGGCCTGTGACCACGTTTGTTAAAAAAAAGACAGAAAAATAAATAAAAAAGAAAAACAGAGCTAGCGGTAACAGCTAATGTTCATAAAACTATGTACAGGGCCAATACAGAAACTACTTATCACCTTTGTTTACACTTAAAATGCAAGCTCACTTTATGTCTAAATAATCTTATGAATATAATAAAGTGCAGTCTAAGTCCGTAGGTGGACATTAACATTTCTTCAAAGGGAAGGCGACAGCATATTTGCTTTCCTGCTTTGCATGTCATGGATTTCAGAGAAAATAACCCTGTTGAGAAGATCAGCACCGATGGACTCCAGTGTATGATACTGGAGTCCCACTAGGCCTCTTAATTACCTTAACCAGGAAGACTTGGATGGTCATCCAGCAGCATTTTTTTGCTGACAGCCAGACCAGCAATAACAAACATAAACCAGCTTGGAGTAGCATGAAAATTCAGCTGCTTCCAGCTAGCAACAATGTGGAGTGCAGATCTAATCTCACTTCTGCTGGAGGCATGTTTAGAGATGGGAGCAACTTTCACTCTATAAAACATAATGCCCTTGGTCAGTCTCCTTATTTCAGAATCGTTAGTGCCACCCTTCACTGGAGTCAGTGAATGCTTTGCCATCTCCATCTCTGTGTACACATCTGATTTGCCAGCTCTGTCTGAAACAGACTTCAGGAAAGGCCTCGGGAAACTTCCTTGGTCAGCTTTTGTAAACAGTGTAAAGAGAGTGTGAAAGACTGTGGTTATCCAGCAAAAGTTTCTTCACACAGTCTGCACTTTTCTCCACAAAATTTTGTTGGATGCCTGCACTACACCAAAGTAGTTGACTTAAATTCCTCATAAAGTCCACAAGAATTTAGAAAAACATGATGACAGTATAATGTTTTTTAGTAAGATGTAAGTAAAATAAATGAATGTCCTCTGGTCAGATACAGCCCAGATCTCAGCATCCATCTTAAAGAGGTTCAATGCTATGGGTCAAGTCAAGTAAATGTGTCCCATCTGAAGTTATTTCAATTTCTAAGACTCAGATTCACAGATAATATATGTTCCCGCAGGCTGGAGCTCTGATTTCAACTTATTTGTTTGTGATTGCATCATTGGGTAATGAGTAATGTAAATTTTTTCCACATGTGTACCTTCCAGTGGATTGAGTTTACACCCATTTCCCTTATGACCAGATTTTGTAAACTAGGGTGATTAATCATGCGTGAAGTGACTCAAGCAAGAGACAAAGACCATTTCACATTACAAAATGAACCTTGGCAGCGGCCAGAATCTCAGTCCCAAAGGCCTTACACACACCCGCCTCCTCACACATGTTCACATATATGCGCACACACACACTTTTATTTAGGGGCTAGCAAAATATTTTCTGTTTCCTGAGACAATGGACCCCATGTGTGCTGGGTACTTTCCATCTCCCCACTCCTTATGTAGTAACACCCCACAATCCCCCACACACCCCGCTCATGTTCACCACCCACCCCGCAACAACCAAGTCACTTGAGCCCCTTACCCCACCCTCTAAAGCAAATACTGGGATCATTCACCCGTAGCCCTCGCAGGGCATTCATCACTAAAACCAGAACCAAATCTTCAAACAATGAGCACTCTTTGTGCAGAACGAGTATCCATAGGCACTAAGTACACACACCAACTACCACATACTCTCACACCCACGCACACATCCCACAACACCTGGTTCCAATAACCCAGCCTCTGAGATGAAGAAGGACTTGGAACTTATTTGATTGTAAATTGAAACACAATGGCAATGGGGTGATGGGAATGAAAGATGCTCTGACATTAGGAGAGAGTAATTTTTACTGACTGCTTATGAGGAAACAAACAGACAAATTTGCTCAAAAGCATTGCCCATTACCAGCTGCGTAAGCAAACAGCTTTACAATCTTTTTGTGCAGTTTGAGTCCCTTGGGTTACATGTTTGCTAAATCCAAAGGGCTGCCAGGAAACACAAAGAGATGGCAGAAGAACTACATTTTTTAGATGTCTCTCTGTTTTTCTCACTTCCTTTTCTTGAGAGAGAGCGAGAATCTGAAACGAGCCCCACACGTGCATCCATTTCCCCAAATCTCCAGCCGTGCAAGAGCTTAAGTGTCAACTGTAATTCCTCTGTGATTAACTTTACTTAGCATAGCAGCCTGCAGCATTGCTCGACACATGAATCATGAGGAAACGCCGTAGCATTCAGTGCAATATATGTAAAACACACTTTCTGGACTGCTAGTCTATGACCAAAACTATTGAGTAACATTAGTGTGGGATGTACAAAATTATTCTTTCACAAGTGTATACGACGTGGATATGCATCATACCTCTTTGCTGAGGACGATAAACACTCCCTGCATTCATGTTCGGGCTCTCTGCGTTGTTAGAGATGAGAGGGTTGCGTGGAGGTGGTTGCACAAACGGAGGCTGTGGTTGGGGCCTTCCAAAGGGGGGAAACTGTTCATACTGGGGGCTTTGCACCGCAGGCTGGAACGATGAGCCTGTGTTGCTAGAGACAGGTACTGCAGCATCTCGAGTGTCCTCGTTGTACAGACTGTGTGTGTACCTGTGGTCCAATCCATCAGAGACCAGTGGCTGTGCAGGCTGAGCAGGAACAGCTTGGTATGGTTGACCATAAGGGGGATAGTATCGATACCTGTCTTCGGTTGCAGGACCCCCTCCATTATAGCTACCTCCTCCAAAACTTCCAGTAGAGTACCCACCTCCTCCATATCCTCCTCCTGCATAGCCACCACCAGTGCCAGTGGAGTACCCCGTTCCACGGAAGGGAGGTTCGTATGACCTGTCCAGAACCGAGTCATGAGGAGGTTGTTGAGGGAACAGATACTGTGGATAAGAAGAAGAGGATGAGGAGGAGGAGGATGAGGAGGAGGAGGAGGATGAGCCAGAGGATGGCCTAAAGCGAGAGCCGGTAGATGACTGGAAGCGACTTGTTTCACCTGTTCCAGTTGCACCTTGACGCCAGTTGTCCGGCACCTGGCCAAACCCAAACGGATGTCTGGCTTGACCTCTCACAGTCTCAGAGCTTCCTCTGGAGGGTGCTTGCCTTCGTACATTCCCACCCTGTGATCGACGGTTGGGAGCGTCTGCTAAAAGCACTCGGGGGTTCCTGTCACGCTCCTGAGCCCGAGCCGGGACGTACTCAGCCCCACTGTTGAGAAGACTGAACACACGTCCATTGTTCTCCCATTGAATCATCTGTCTCCATGGGTTTGAGTCGTCAGTCTGAGATTGATGTTGAGATTGGGACTGTCCCCCTACGCTTCCAAGCAACACCCAGACCCACCATGTCACGAAAACCACAGGCAACATATTTACAAGACTTGCATGGAAACTTTCAAGCAACTTCAGAAAAGAGTGGACAGTGAAACTTCAAATTGTATCCCTTGATCCAGAAGGTTAAAGGTGGAAAGGCATAGAGGACTTACAGTGTCCATGTGCAAATCAGGCTACATGCAGTGAAGAAACTTTGTCCTTGGTTCAGTGTGTGGTGCAGGCATTGCTGTGAAGAAGGCAGATGATTTCTGAGGCCCCGGGGCAGGCTGCAGTATGAAAAACCTCCCTCTTCCTTACTGTCCGGATGTTGAGTTGTTGTCAGTGGACTGGTCATTGCTCTCAGGCTCTCTCTGGAGACGACTGCCTGTTGCTCTCCTCTGCACTTCACTATTTGTCTCTCTGACTGCTTACAATGGTCTGTGAAAAAATAAAAAAACATTTCTCATCTCCCCCTCCCTCCCCCTCTCTCTCTCTCTCTTTCTCTCTCTCTCTGTCATTCCTGCTCCCTCGCTCACTCAATCTAACATGTTATTTTTTTGAGATCCCACATGGCCCTAGTGCTAGAGCTGTTTCCTAAATTCCAGCAAAGCCAGGTCTTTACACAGGCTTCCAGAGTCAACATCACCATCTGTGAAGGGACTTGAATATCTAGCGTGCCTGCGCTGACTTCCTTTGATCCTTCTGAACAAGCAGGGATGTCTGGTGCGTGGCCTAGGTTCATCCACCCAGGTGCTAGGAGAGCTGTGACTCTGTCTCATGTTTTTCCAAACACAATTTTTTGCACCCATCATCATCATCATCACAGCAGAAGCATTAATACGGCAGGATGTTTAGAAATCCAAGTTAAGTGCATGACAGGAGGCCAAAAAAGTCAGCAGAATTTGGAACAATCAGTTCCATTTAAAAGCACTTTCCAGTAAACAAAGAGAGATGAAAGCAGGCAAATATGCATCACTTACACTACAAAACCTAATAACATTCTACAAGCCTTACTTAAATATGCAGAGGGAGCCCAGACTCAGTAAACATTGGTATATGTAACAGATATTAGCATAATGTAAATCAACTATAAAGATTGGACACTAATCCTGAGTGCATGGTATTACAATTTAGCCCTGTCTTTAAACATTTGTACCAGTAGGAGCTGAACTCACAAACCAAAATCACATTACTACTTCTGTAGCCAATTATACCTACCACTGTTACAATATTCCGGATACATATCTGACAAAATGCTATTTTTTAAATATTGCATTGGACTCATATCTTTAGAGTGGACTGAACTGAGGTAATAAATCATGTACAATTTAAAGGGGTCATATGACGTTGCTAAAAAGAACATTATTTTGTGTATTTGGTGTAATGCAATGTGAGTGAGGCCCTGTCCACACGAACGCAGGTTTGGCCGTTCGTCCACACGCAAACGCAGCACCAGGTCATTTTTGAAAACTCCTGCCAGGGGGAAGATTTTCAGAAACTCTGGTTGCAGTGTTATCATGCAGACAGCGAAACCGGAGTTTTGGCTTGTGACGTCGGAGCATGCGCTGTTATCTCCAACTACCGGAAACTTTTTCAGGCTTCTGGTTGGCCAACATGGCTTTACGTTTGAGATTATATCACCACCTGTTGGCTTGGCATGCTCTTGACAGTGCTTCATAGCCCGAGTCTGTGTTTTCATATGGACGGAGATTTTTTTTTAAACGGAAGAAGGAAAAACTCAGTTTATAAAAATACCTATGTACGTGTGGACATGGCCTGAGAAAACACATTATTTTACACATACTGTACATTATTGTCACTCCTCTCTGCTTTGCCTTTCTGAAATGCGTAAATTTTTACAAAGGTCATCGTTCTGTAAAGTGCTGTGTGCTCTGATTGGCCGAATACCTCAAGCATGTGACCAGTATTGGGCAAGTAACGCTGAAAATGTAATCAAATTACTGATTACTCCTTTTAAAAGTAATCACGTTACTGTTCTGATTACTTTATTTCAAAAGTATTTAGTAATTAGTTACAATAATAGTTACGTTACTTTTTTCTCCATGAAATTTATGAAATCCCAGCATACACGCTCCCGATAAAAATGTGTTATTAAAGCATCAACATACACAGAACACTGTTATTTTTAACAAAAGCAAGCGGCTGCTGCGTGCATGGTTTGGCAGAATACCAGCAAAGAGCGCTGCATTTATAATCTCTAAAAGACACCTCAGTTCATCGCAATCTCAGAAATCTCTGTTATAACACAATAAATATATGCATAATAAATCTTTCATAATGTCTACAATTCGTGTGTTATAATGAGAGGATTCGTGAGCACGCAAATTTCAGCACTGCATTGCTCAACGCTGCAAGCACGTGTTATAGCCCTGCATACACTTGCACCTGTTAATCGTTTATATTTTATATTAGTTCATGTTGCTTTTGTGCAATAGATGAATAACGATTTATTTGTTTTAGATATTTTATGTTTAGATATTTATATTTTGCGGGAGTCCCGTGAATCATTTTATTCTCCCGCACCCCGCAGACACACAAGTCTCTGCACTCGCCCATCTTGTCCCGCGCCACACTCTGTTGTGTTGGGTCTCGCGGCAGCAGGTCTCTTTTACAATCTCTAGATTATAGATTATAGAAAAAGTTGGATAAACAAGTTAGCTCATACGTAATAAGAGTAATCCAAAAGTAGTCAGAAAGTAGTCATTACCTAAAATGAGTAATCTAAATTACATTACTGACTGCAATTTATATTGTTATGTCCCAGTGAGTGCTGGGCCTGTGTTTTTTCTTGTTTTGTTTTTGGTTTGCAGGTATACTGGTTATTGTGGGTGTGTCTTCCCACCTGAGCTCATTATGCGGAGCTATAAAAACTGCAGCGCTGATGAGGACGGGGGCACGATGTGACCACGCTAGCCGGGCTTGCCGCTTGCTCTATTGTTTTGTTGTTTATTTTGTTTGAATACAGTTCAGACCTTGAGCCTACAGTCCACTGCCATGCACGCTTTCAACACTGACTTACATTAATACTGACTGTTTGAATACCTTTATTAATTATGTTTTTGTTAAATATACTACTTTTCTTTGCTACTTGCTGGTCTGTGTTGGCTCTCGTTTATGTTGCAATTTGGAGCCGGTTGTAAAATTATCATCTAATATGTAATCAGTAACATACTACAATTTATATGTAATCTACTCAGCAGTGACATCAGTGTCTAAGTGCAAATAGCTCACCTTGTTGGCAGAGGCTATTTACACTAACTCCGCTCACCAATGTGTGATTGAGACACTCAAGATTACAAAAGACAGCTGTCAAAACAACAGCTCCAGTTACGTAGTGAATCGTATGCTGTAGTATTTTTAACTCTTGTTCGAATCCGCCTTTTGCCGACCTCTTTCTTCTCCATTTTCAAATCTCTTATCACATCGGAAAGCCATTAATGTTTAATACAAATGAAGGAAATAATCGAAAAGTTGAAAAAGTATAGGGTAGGTTGCAGCTGAGGGCTTTAGTGTCCCAATTAAAGTGGCATCCATTTAATAATTTTAATTACAATTATAATTTACACTCAACACGTTATCATTGCATATGGTTTTATAATGTACAATACTGAGGTGCAGATATTTGCCATTATTTGCAATAAGTAGTATAAATAGCAGAACATCCTGCTATTTTTACATAGTGTAAATAGAATCTATAGCTATTTGCACTAAGTGTATATCGCTTAGAAAATATGCTGTTTTCACTTAGTGTAAATATCATCTATCCCTATTTGTACTTAGTGTAAATAGCATATATCTCCAAGAAAATATGCTACTTTCAGTTAGTGTAAATAGCCGCTGCCACTTAATCCCAAGTAGGTCTATAATTTCTGGTTAAAAAAAAAACTAGTATTCCCAGTTATCTCCGTTCTGCTCATCTGGCGCAGGATCTCCTGGAAGCACCTGATTTGAAGTCTGCCATCTGTGCTCATGGGAGCTCAATTCTAGACACCATTGCTTTGAGCTAGTTAATTTTATCACTTTAGTCATTGCATTTATTCCGAACAATTATTTTAAGGGAGACTCAGCGTCCCTTGCCTCTTCTGATGGACCGCCGCTGCTGTCGAGCCATAAAGCACTCGGAAGAAAAACAAGATCAGAGAGCTAAAAGCGCATTAGTCTTTGGTGTGGAAGACCGCCTTTGTCTTTCGCTGAGCCGTATCTCTTTGATTCGATTATACTTGCAGAATATTGATATGTGCTGCGCACCAAATGTCTTTATTTGGTTATTGCCTGCTGTGTCCTACACTTTTACAGCAGATGAGTTAAAAAGCCATGTACTCTGTACAAGGGGAAGCAGAGGATTAGATTACTGCATGACATTGGAATGAATTTTGGGACAGTGAGTTCAAATTGTTCCAAATGTCAGATTTCGCCATCCGTTGTTATCAAAATCAACAGTTGCCAAGCTGTTTGCATTGGCCCCGCGTGGAGCGGGTAACGTCCAGAATGTACCGGAGAACAAGGCTTGACAACATTCCTCACAGGATTATGTTTAAACTAACGAGCAAGCGTTTTGAGGGAAACTGAACCTACCAAAATACGCAGACGGATAACGGACTGGTTTAACGGCACATTTCTGGCAGATGCATGGCCACGTGCTTCAAAGTGAAGCCTTATATTAATGTTCTTGGGATGAAAGAAGGAGAGAAAGGTGAGGGACGGCTCTGGAAATTAAACTAGCCACACTACTCCATCATTTTATATGTGGAGGATGTGTATTGTTAGATCTACACTCCAACAAACAAAAGCATTAAAAGGAGCTTTTAAAGCAATGCCATTTTGGGCTCCCTTTCAGTTCTTAAAATAACCATTTTTGTTTTAGTTTGTAGAACATTTTAATAATCTAAAGAACCTTTTTTCCACAATGAAGAACCTTTTGTACAATGGAAAGATTCCATGGATGTTAAAGGTTCTTCATGGGACCACTGATGCCAATAAAGACTGCTATTTTTAAGAGTGTATTGATGTTTATTACAAGCTGGTTGCAGGTAAAATTAGATCTGAGGTTTGAGATTTGTGAAAAGTGAATTGAGAAAAAGAAGAGAGAATTAGGTGCAACGAAGGGGAAATGTGCAAATCTGCTCATGATTCCTCACTTGGGAATTGTAAAATACGTCTTTGGCGCTCATCGTTGTTTCAACAGACATTAAAAAAAGCAAGTGAAAACTGTAAGCGAGAAACTCAACAAATATCCTGCTGTTTTCAAATGTCCTGACATCCTTTTTTCCGTTTGCGTCTATTGTGTGAATATCCATCAGCAATGTGCAGTTCTACATTTCCCGGGTCATGAAAACAAATCCTGGGGCAGCTTTGCACAAGGAAAACCCTCAACAGATCAACAGGGCGGTGCTTTCACAACACTAATAGACAGGGCTTTAACCTCCGCAGTGTGATTTCCGTATTCCCGTATTCCCGTACTCCAGACTTTCCTGTCCCAAAAAACATGTTTGATTAATCATCCAGACTTCTTTCTGCAGACCACTGTCGTCAATGCAAAGCTCATTATTTTCTGAGTAGGCCTGGCATGCTGTTAAAATGCCAACAGCCTTTCATTCACTTGCGCAACCATTACAAGTCCAAAGCAATTACCCTCAAATTTGCTCATGTTAGTTAGCAGCTAGGCCACAGCTAGAACTGACAAAAGTGCTCATTTATAGCAGCTGCAAGCGCTTGGTTTTTATGTTTGCTCTTAAAAAGGCAATTCTTATTCCCCATTTATTGTGTTGAGTTAAGAGGGCCAGGTGTGAAATCTGGCTCCACACAATTGAACGACCGCTCAGGAGCCATTACGACCATACGTTCTCTCAGAATGGTTTGTAACGGACCTGACGTGACTCACGACTGAATAAGTGGCATGTGACATTTGTGCAGCTTTTAATAATATTGCATGCATACAAATCTGAATATCTGAGGATTTAGTTTAGTTTTACTTTAGGATAAGCTTTACCAACAAAGCTAAATTTTTTCAGTCTTTTGGCACACCAGCATATAATTATGATTAGTATCTGAACCCTGCAGTGGAAATTTAATTTAAATATAGCCCCTTTTACACATACAGTCTATACTGGTAAATTACCGTTAAGAGATTATGTGTGAACAGCACCTTTTAAAAAATACCTGTAAATTCGTTCTGACAATTTACCGGTATGAGAAGTTGTAACATTATCAGTAAATTACCAGTAATGTGCTCTGTGTGAACGCAGAAAATGAAAACACCAACAAAAACACTGACCATGCATATACCCCTCCATTTTTACAAACACCGGGAGGCGCAGCCGTTTAAAGGTAATTTCTGGTTAATGATGTCAGAATTTACCGGTATTTTGAGACTAGTGTGTGAATGGTGCTTTACCGGTAAAAAGACGGAACAGTGTTGCCTGTGTGAACAGCGCATATTTGTATTTACTGGTAAAGTCGTTCCGGTAATTTTACGGCAATTTACTGCTATTACTGTGTGATAGGGACTTATGAGAAAGGACCTTGTTTGCAGGACTGAAATGGCAATCAGAGGTGGATTTTGATGTTATTTTCTTTTTGCAACTTTATTTAAAAATAATATTTTATTATTAATATTATTTACTAATAATAAAATAAAAC
>NW_015506572.1:228040-234816 GCF_001515645.1 Sinocyclocheilus grahami
TATATATATATATATATATATATATAATTTTTTTTGGCACTAAAATTATGTCACAGCCTCAGTTTGGGTCACAACTGACCCCAATACTGCTTGCAGCTTAAGCATATCTGCATTTACATATCGCCATCTTATGTAACTGACCTATCAATACCATTTGTGCACTTGGTGCAAAACAAACAAAACAGAAAAGCACACGTCTGTACAGAATTCTGGAAAGAATGAAAAAATACTGTCATGGCCAATTTGGTTGAGAAAATACACAAGATAACTTGTGTATAAAGCAAAAGTCCAGGTCTACATATCAAATTCCAAACTCTCGATGACCTGTGAATACTAATAAACATTTTCAACCTAATTACACAGCTAGTTATTCCCTCAGGAGTTTCCCTCACAGCAGCACCATATGCCTTCATCTACAAACCCTCCTGTTTATTCGTTGTCTCTCGTATATATACAACATCTCAGACATAATATCTCCTAAATCGTTGTTTAGATCTACACAGCTTAGTATTACAATGTGCCAAAATCCAAAGACATGCGGATGATGCCTCGCTGTCAGATTAAACCATTCCAAAAGCTCAAAGTCTGTGTGTTATGAAAGGAAGGTTACACGAGGGGGTTCAAAGTCTGAATACTTACTTTTAGAGACGTTTAAGCATGTGTTTCAAACGGGTGTTGAATGTGGTGGTTCATCTTGAAATTCGCTGCAGTTTGTCAGAAGGTCATAAAGGTCAGGGGATACTGGTGTTGTCTTCTGTCAACTGCTGACAGATATTCTCACTGAAAACCTCACTGTACAGCAGAGATTTGTGTGCTCTTTTTGCACACATTTAGAGGATTACTTCAGCCAGAAATGAAAATGAAAAATCATTTATTCACCCTGATGTTGTTCCAAACCTGTATGACGTTCTTCTTCCATGGAATACAAAGGGAGACATTTTAAAAGTGATGGTCATTTTTTTTCCGATAAATGGGTAGGATTGATTTCAAGCTACAGAAACGAATGCAAAAGCAACAGTATCCAGGATATTATTCAAACATTCATTTTTTCTATTCAACATAAGAACGAAAGTCATAACGGTTTGGAACGGCAAGCAGATGAGATGATATTTTCCCTTTAGGTGGAGGAATAAGTTACATTAGTTTCGAAATGAAGGGAGACTGACTTCAAATGTTTGAGTCATATAACCATTAAAGCATTAATTCTCCATTCATTCATCCATCAATACAATCATTCCAAGACCTGATGCAAGCCAGAAGGCAATTTTAACAGCACTCAAAGGTTTCCTTCTGAATTTATTTCTAAAAGCATCTAAATGCTGGAAGTGTTTGTGCAACTTCTCTGGTATCTTATCTTGCCCAAAGCTAGTTTGTATTTTATGAGAGTGTTTTATGCTTGTGCATGTAAAAATGCCCTATTCTCGTCTTCTCTCCGGGCATGTAATGCTTCCTGGCATGAATAATACTGCATGTGTTGCTATAAGCAACATTTCTCACAGATGGGTATCACACAGAGGGCCTTACTCGTATTTTGACTCTTGGGCTTCAGACCAATTTCTACTTTGAGCTGAATGGTAACCTCAGTTTCTTACTCTCTGAGGGGAAACCAGGCATGGAAACACTCACAGTAAACAGTGCAGTTGCTCAAAATAAGTTGCTTCTGAACACTGGGTAAGTTCACAGCAAACAAACACACAGTACTTTGAGGTACTGAACGATTACCGTATTCATGCACCATGAGACTTACATATAGTACATCAAACTTTACTGTGATAGTGTCATATTGCATGCAAAAAAAAAAAAAAATACTTTTTTTTGTTGCTAAAATGTAGTCAAAAGGCTGGATTTACTATATGCTACTTTCTGCCACCTAGTGTTAACTGACTTAAAAGCACATACAGTAAACCATTTTTGCAACACAAATACTTTTAATCAATTAATTTTGATCTATTGATTTTTTTGGGGGGTCAACACCTACTGCATCTTTAGACCACAGCTTTCTTGAAACAGCAGCATCTTATACGCAGACAGAAGTGTCGAGCTTGCTGTTTGAACCCTCAGAAAATAAAAGTACAGATGACAGAGAATGAGCAGCTCAGGAGTGCTTTAAAACTGGCTGATGTCGGCATGTTAATTCTCTCTGTTATGACTCTCGTAGGAGCAGAGCATCACCTCATCTCTCTCCCTCTCTCTGTCTTTCCGTCTCTAGACAACTAACTACCAAAGTGCTGTCCTGTAGCTGATGCGCTACTTCATTAATTAAGCCCATATGTCGCTCCCTCCTCATAATGTAGGATTTTCTCCTGACTGAGCATTTGCTGTGCTGGGACAAATGCATCACCTACAACACAGAAATACTGCAGGCTAAAGTCAACACCTTACATTACATATACTGAAGCAGAGGTACTGCATGTTTTTGAAGAAAGTGGCCAAAGTAAGTGGACAACCGAAGACTAAAACTAATATTATGTATTACTGCTCCTTTAGTCAGTCTGTGTTTCTGCAGGTTACATTATTTCGCCAGTAGTTGGTGTCTATAAGTGAGAAAATGAATCATTGATTCGACTGATTTGTTCAAGAATGCTTCAGGAACTAAACAAGTGACTCATCAGCGAGTCATTGAATTATTCACTCAACTGATTCATCCAAGAACAAAACATCTTAGAGACGCGCATGAGTCAATTCTGCTGTTGTTGTTTTAGGATTATTTTTGCCAAAAAAAAAAAGAATACAAACCATTGTGTCCAAAATGTAAGTTACTCGATAATAACGTCTTGTTTATTGAACATGGATTTGATTATCAGCGACTTAAGGATATCAGGGGAAAACATCACCATTGCTTCTGTTACTGTAATATATGAGTGTTAAAATATATATTTCTCTTTCATTTTATCGCTAGGTTGTTGATAACGACTGCGACCTCTGGATGTAAAATAAAAGCAATCGCAGCCGCTTCTTCACGGTTTGTGGTGTCACGTGATCTCACAGAATCAAAGGTATGTACTTCACCATTACATATAGCTGGGATTCAATCACTCATTAATCGAGGAGGGGGATTGTAATCTAATTCTGTCATTCAGAGTGCAAGAGTATTTAAACGGCTGCTAACCTCAGTGACAGTTCTTCTGACATACCTGGCTTCCACCACCTTTATATCCATTATATTATAAGATAGACAGCAAACCAAATTCGCTTTTCTTAGAATTAATTTAATCAGTTTAAATAGCTGGGAACAGCCAAATAAAACCAAGACAACATGCCTCTCTGTTGCGTTGTAATTGTTTGCTGAAAAATATCAAACAGTGTGATGTCGAACTGGGAACTGGGGAGATATCGATTTGAATCGTCCTAACGAATCATTCAGAGTGGGTTCGAAACAGTCTGACACATTTAATCAAAAGTGATATGCATCTCGAAATGAACTGAGAACTTTTTTGTTTATATATACTGTATATAATGAACTGAGAACTGCTATCGTGATATTATGTGTATACTTCGCCCTCTTCACCCCGATTTGTATGACTTAAATCAGTATCGACTGAATGTTCATATGTGTCCCTGGAGCACAAAAGCAGTGTTAAGTCGCTGGGGGATATTTGTAGCAATAGCCAACAATACATTGCATGGGTCAAAATTCCCAATTTTTCTTTTATGCCAAAATCATTAGGATATTAAGTAAAGATCATGTTCCATGAAGATATTTTGTAAGTTTCCTACTGTAAATATATCAAAACGTAATGTTTGATTAGTAATATGCATTGCTAAGAACTTCATTTGGACAACTTTAAAGGTAATTTTCTCAATATCTTGATTTTTTTTGCACCCTCAGATTCCAGATTCTCAGATAGTTGTGTCTCAGCCATATATTGCATACAATATAATATACAAACCATACATCAATGGAAAGCTTATTTATTCAGCTTTCAGCTGATGTATAAATCTCAATTTCGAAAAATGGACCCTTATGACTGGTTTTGTGCTCCAGGGTCACATATAAGGTTAAATTGCAGGTCTAGATGAAACTGTATGTGTATGTTGTCTGTAGTAAATTCTGTTTAAATGAAATATATATATTAAATACTTTCTTTGAATGTAAATTTTATGTTCAGTGAAAACACTTAATTGTCCAGTATATAATAATTATATAATTATTATGTAATTTAATTATATAATTGTATGTTTAATTTAAGATTGACTTACAGTATATAATTACATGTAATTTGAGTAATCTAATGATAAACCATTTATAATTATAAATACAGTAATTGTATATTTTTAAACATATTGACTGATTAATTGGAATCCTATGCTGAGTCGCTGGCTGACAGGAATGCATGCACTTTTGATCATGTATTGTATAATGATACTTTGCTTCATTAATGAATGTGACTTTAATGCAATTCTGTATTGGATTTGTGTAAAGGTGTCTGCAGAGTGTAGATAATAGCAAACTTTCAATCATAAGACTGAGAGAATGTGTTTTTACGTGTGTGTGTGTGTGCTCGCATGTCGAGCTTGTCCTTCAGAGGAGCTGAGAGATGGAGAGTGGTGACAAAGGTACAAACATTATTCTCCTCCTGCTGTATTTTGAGGTCTTTATTACCGTCTAATGCACATCACTATTCATCCAGTGCTCTCTCAGACCCACCCACAGCACTGTTCCTGACACCTCATAACACACACACACACACACACACACACACACACACACGACATGCTTTAGACAGAGCTGAGGTAGACCACACACAGACACACACACACACACACACACACGTAACGTCCTTTAGTCAGTGCTGAAGTAGCCCACTCAGAATTCCACACTCGTTCTTACACAGAGAAAATGAGAGCGAGAGAAAGGGAGGGAGAGGTATGAGGAAGGTGAAGTAAAAGAGAGATCAAGGATGAAGCACACTGGCTCCAGCGCGCCACAAAAATGTGACTATGGGCTCCGTTATAAATCACTGACCGCTGTGATGTGTTTACTCATTACACTGAGGTGCAGTTCTGTCACCCAGAGTCTCATTTAGTCCTCCAGAACACAAAGCCGAGGCCGCCATGGCCTGAACGCTGATCTTATCCTCCCAGCGGCTGGGCCGAGATAAAACTCACCGTGCTCAGCTCACCGACTAAACATTTGTCTCAGACTTTAACTGAATTGTTTACAGAGAGCAGGCAATAGTATAGTGCGGTTTTTGTAGTTATAGCAGAAGCAGACTGCTCACATATAAACTCACCACAATAGATTATAGGAGAATGCAACTCTGTGAAGCCTGTTTAGCATCAGATTTGTCATATTTTTCCTGTACGGACGGACGTCAGTTTTGTAACCTTAATGTTCTGTTGAGATTTATTGTATGGTTGAGGTCCCATAAACTGTGTGCATGTGGTGTTTTCGTTCAAAACTACATTTTTTCCCCCTTTAATAGAGTGATTTACACCAGAAGCGGCCATTGCAGCACATCGTGATACTCCTTCGCTACTATGACCACTTAATTTTTGCACTACTTCTATTCTGTCTGAAACTGATTTAGGAATATTGTAGGGCATATCTGTTAGTTCCACTTATTAAATTCGATCATAATTTATTTTGTAACTTCTGATCACTACTTCAAACCAGTGTGTCAAGTTTATTTTTTATTTTTTTATTAATTTTTTTTTTTTTAGTATTTACTGGTTTCTAAACATACATTTATAGTAATACCAACATCATTGTTTTAATAACCTTTTTTATTCTTATACATAAGAAAAAAAAATGCTTTAGTAAATCACAATGGCATAAAAAGTCTACATTATGAGACTAAAGTCATAATTTTGATATAAAGTCATAATTATGATAAAACGCATACTAACTTGACTTAGTATGCCATACTTTTTTACTTTTTATCTCATAATTATAACTATGTATCTAATAATGTTCACTTTCTATCTCATATTTTTCCGTTTTTATTCCAGCTGTCTGACTATGACCTAGTATGCCACAATGTAGACTTTGTTCCATAATTATGAATTTCGTATCTCCTAATTTAACTCTTTATCTAACAATAATGATTTAGTGTCTCATAATGTAGACTTTGTTTCATAATTATTACTTAGTGTTTCATAATGTAGACATTCTATCTCATATTTTTCAGTTTTTATGTCAGTTGTCTCACTATGACCTAGTATGTCATAATGTAGACTTTGTTTCATAACTATGACTTAGTGTTTCATAATGTACCTTTTATCTCATAATTATGACAGTATCATATTTCTGACTTAGTATGTCATCATTTTGACTTTTTATCTCATAATTATAACTTATTATCTCATATTGTACACTTTCTATCTCACATTTTTCAGTTTTTATGTCAGTTGTGTCACTATGACATAGTGTGTCATAATGCAGATTTTGTTTCATAATTATGAATTAGTATTTCATAATTCTGACTTTTTATCTCATAATAGCAATAATTTAGTGTCTCATAATGTAGACTTTGTCTCATAACTATAACTTAGTGTTCCATAATGTACTTTTTTTATCTCGTATTTATGACAGTATCTCATATTTCAAACCTTTCAAGTAATTTTATCTCATTATGACTCATATAATAATTTAGACTTTGTTTCATAACTATGACTTAGTAGCTCGTAATGATGATTTACAAAATCATTTTTTTATGTTCTGTAAATGTGTTTATGTACAGTTTATTTTTACCAATGGGTTTTTGCTAAAATATGTAACTAAAATAATGTTTAATGTTTATTTGGTTATTTTATTGATGAAGCTCATAGCAGAC
>NW_015506572.1:235667-236525 GCF_001515645.1 Sinocyclocheilus grahami
ATCATTAGGATATTAAGTAAAGATCATGTTCCATGAAGATATTTTGTAAGTTTCCTACTGTAAATATATCAAAACGTAATGTTTGATTAGTAATATGCAGTGCTAAGAACTTCATTTGGACAACTTTAAAGGTAATTTTCTCAATATCTTGATTTTTTTTGCACCCTCAGATTCCAGATTCTCAAATAGTTGTGTCTCAGCCATATATTGCATACAATATAATATACAAACCATACATCAATGGAAAGCTTATTTATTCAGCTTTCAGCTGATGTATAAATCTCAATTTCGAAAAATGGACCCTTATGACTGGTTTTGTGCTCCAGGGTCACATATAAGGTTAAATTGCAGGTCTAGATGAAACTGTATGTGTATGTTGTCTGTAGTAAATTCTGTTTAAATGAAATATATATATTAAATACTTTCTTTGAATGTAAATTTTATGTTCAGTGAAAACACTTAATTGTCCAGTATATAATAATTATATAATTATTATGTAATTTAATTATATAATTGTATGTTTAATTTAAGATTGACTTACAGTATATAATTACATGTAATTTGAGTAATCTAATGATAAACCATTTATAATTATAAATACAGTAATTGTATATTTTTAAACATATTGACTGATTAATTGGAATCCTATGCTGAGTCGCTGGCTGACAGGAATGCATGCACTTTTGATCATGTATTGTATAATGATACTTTGCTTCATTAATGAATGTGACTTTAATGCAATTCTGTATTGGATTTGTGTAAAGGTGTCTGCAGAGTGTAGATAATAGCAAACTTTCAATCATAAGACTGAGAGAATGTGTTTTAACGGGTGTGTGTGTGTGCTCGCATGCCGAGCTT
>NW_015506572.1:236666-245572 GCF_001515645.1 Sinocyclocheilus grahami
CACTGTTCCTCACACCTCATAACACACACACACACACACACACACACACACACACACGTAACGTCCTTTAGTCAGTGCTGAAGTAGCCCACTCAGAATTCCACACTCGTTCTTACACAGAGAAAATGAGAGCGAGAGAAAGGGAGGGAGAGGTATGAGGAAGGTGAAGTAAAAGAGAGATCAAGGATGAAGCACACTGGCTCCAGCGCGCCACAAAAATGTGACTATGGGCTCCGTTATAAATCACTGACCGCTGTGATGTGTTTACTCATTACACTGAGGTGCAGTTCTGTCACCCAGAGTCTCATTTAGTCCTCCAGAACACAAAGCCGAGGCCGCCATGGCCTGAACGCTGATCTTATCCTCCCAGCGGCTGGGCCGAGATAAAACTCACCGTGCTCAGCTCACCGACTAAACATTTGTCTCAGACTTTAACTGAATTGTTTACAGAGAGCAGGCAATAGTATAGTGCGGTTTTTGTAGTTATAGCAGAAGCAGACTGCTCACATATAAACTCACCACAATAGATTATAGGAGAATGCAACTCTGTGAAGCCTGTTTAGCATCAGATTTGTCATATTTTTCCTGTACGGACGGACGTCAGTTTTGTAACCTTAATGTTCTGTTGAGATTTATTGTATGGTTGAGGTCCCATAAACTGTGTGCATGTGGTGTTTTCGTTCAAAACTACATTTTTTCCCCCTTTAATAGAGTGATTTACACCAGAAGCGGCCATTGCAGCACATCGTGATACTCCTTCGCTACTATGACCACTTAATTTTTGCACTACTTCTATTCTGTCTGAAACTGATTTAGGAATATTGTAGGGCATATCTGTTAGTTCCACTTATTAAATTCGATCATAATTTATTTTGTAACTTCTGATCACTACTTCAAACCAGTGTGTCAAGTTTATTTTTTATTTTTTTATTAATTTTTTTTTTTTTAGTATTTACTGGTTTCTAAACATACATTTATAGTAATACCAACATCATTGTTTTAATAACCTTTTTTATTCTTATACATAAGAAAAAAAAATGCTTTAGTAAATCACAATGGCATAAAAAGTCTACATTATGAGACTAAAGTCATAATTTTGATATAAAGTCATAATTATGATAAAACGCATACTAACTTGACTTAGTATGCCATACTTTTTTACTTTTTATCTCATAATTATAACTATGTATCTAATAATGTTCACTTTCTATCTCATATTTTTCCGTTTTTATTCCAGCTGTCTGACTATGACCTAGTATGCCACAATGTAGACTTTGTTCCATAATTATGAATTTCGTATCTCCTAATTTAACTCTTTATCTAACAATAATGATTTAGTGTCTCATAATGTAGACTTTGTTTCATAATTATTACTTAGTGTTTCATAATGTAGATATTCTATCTAATATTTTTCAGTTTTTATGTCAGTTGTCTCACTATGACCTAGTATGTCATAATGTAGACTTTGTTTCATAACTATGACTTAGTGTTTCATAATGTACCTTTTATCTCATAATTATGACAGTATCATATTTCTGAATACATTATAACTCGATAATGGGCCGGTAAATACAGCTTTTTCACTTTATCGTTGTTAGCTTCGAGTTACTTTTCTTGCTTGTATTTTAGTTTAGTGTTTTAGGGCTACCGTGCTCATTGTTATAATTCTGAAATTGCTTAACAGCATTACATTTCTCACAACAATCTAGTGTTATTGCCACGGGCTGCTTAACGTTCGGATTGTAAATATTTCCATTGTTGTAATATACCATTTATCAAAAACTAATTATTTTTTGGTTTTGGAGGCATGCAGTCTTTCTTCTTTATCCATGTTATTTCAGTTAACTATTTTTTTTTCTGTTAACAATAATAACACTGATGGTATTTTAGGATTTTTTGAAGTTGTAAATAAAACTAAGAAAATAAAATTGTAGTAAAAATTGTGTTACTTGCCAATTTTTTGTAAGTATTTCTAAAATGTACTAGCAATTTCTAAGTGAAAACTGTTTCTACACCAAATTTTCACATTACAGAGTATTCTTTTTTTCCAATCTGTTGAATTTGAGAAGCGAATCAGTGTGAAGCTATTCAGACCAGTTTTGTGAACTGAAACACCTGAATCGCTGAAGAGATCTGACTCAAAGAATGAGTCGCTTCTACATCAAAATATTCAAACTTCAGTGTATAATGTGTGTGCATATAAATGGAGGTGCTAGTCATAAATGTTTTAGATGAGTTGAGGACCATTACCTTCATTTATGAGCAAGCGCTTTGTTAATTCAGAGACAATTTAATCGATGATGATGAGGACAACGTCTTTGCTTCAGGAGTGTGTAGTAACTCACTAAATCAGAATCAATCCACTGGATACAATTAAAGCAAAGCAACAGTCATTGTTCAATTTGCTCATGCCTTTCAAATTGATCATATTGTTTTCTCTTCACTGCGGAAAGCCATTTGCCAAAGAAAACATATGGTTTGTCATTTCATGAGTTTTTTTGTTCTTCTCAGATTATTTGGAGTTTTTCTGCTGTAAACTGAAGCCAGGGTTCACCTGAAGAGCGAGAGAGAGAGAGACTTTTAAGACGAGAGTTTGATTATCTATCAATATATGTCTCTCAAGCAAACACGCATGATATCAAGATATTAGGACGTTAAGACATTCCTTCTGGACTTCCATCTGATCCAATGGTTATAAATATCACATCCAGAACAGCAGATGGCAGAAGTGGACTATATTTTCACCTTGTGCAAGACCAAAGGTGGCCATGCCTTTCTTCTTCTCTCCTCCCCAACACATTCTAATGGTGTTTCTCTCTTATATAAGAATGCAGTGTCTTGTATGCTGCTCTTATCTGCAAGAAATGACGCCGCACTTCCCCATCAGCTCTCAAACATGTTTTATCATATCTGGAAAAGAGCCACGCTCAGTCAGAAATCACAGGCTTCCTCATTTCTCCCGAGTGATCTGGCTTTGATCACTGACCTAATTAATGGAGCAATTGATTCATGTAAATATCTGATTCGCTAAGCAAATGATCGTGCGGCAAACACATGCCCTCGTTTAGAAGATACAAAGGACTATTGCTCTGAATTACACATGCAGGCATCAGACAAGATCTGGCAAGTGATGCATTTAAAGTCAACACGAACCCATTTTACTTTTGTAATCTGATGTGTTCAGTGAGAAAATATGAGGCTGGGGCTTGATTTGATCCATTTGGGAATTGATTGGATTGCAAAATGTGGATGTTAAATACCAGAAGGGAGCCAGCAGATAATTAAAAAGAAAGAAATGAAATCTTATGAAGACAAACATTATTATATTATATTATATTATTATAACATACAGTATATTATTCAAAATCTGTACTGATTCATTTTGTAGGATGCTGAAGTACAAACGCTAAATAATGTGGTTGCTCTTCTCCATGCAGTGAATTGGTTGCAAAAGGTTGCAAACGGACCAGAAAAGTGGTCCATTTAACTCATATGATGTATATATATATCATTTTAAATACATTTTTTAATTACTTAAATCGTATGAAAGCTTTGTGTGATTATCTGACCAGACTTTTGACTTTGCAAACGAATCAGTCTGAAAGCATTCAGATTGGTTTTGTGTACTGAATCAACTGATTCATTGAAGAGATCTGACTCAAAGGATCGTTCTTCTCTGCATTTTAACTCTTTCCAAGTCGTTTTCCAACAAACCTGGCATTGCATACGATGAATATAGTCAGCTCTGTGAAGAATTTCTTATGTTCCTTTATTGTAAGTCGCTTTGGATAAAAAATGTCTGCTAAATGCATAAATATAAAAATGCTTATGGCCATCAATTTCCGTCAAGAGAAATTTTGTTTCTTTTCTGCTTTTATGTCACTGTTATTTAAAAAGAGTGTTTGCAATAAGCATGTGTAATTTTGGTATTTTTGGTTGAACTATCACTTATGAAGTAAATAGCATTCGTGTTGATTTTAAAGAAGTCCAAAAAATGAAAACAGAAGGCAAACATTTGAAAATAATATCGGATCATGCAAGGACGAGCGGAGGAGGATGAGGAGGGCGATGGACTCGGGCCCCTGATGTGGAGAGAAAATAATGGAAAGGCAGAGAAGCTTAAAAAGTCATCTTTCTAAAATGACTTGATTTTTTTCCAGCAGGCCTGTGCCCTGTGCTAATAGCGATGCCTGTCACAGCTCTTTCTGCACTGGAGAGTCCAGGGATTAACAGCGAGAGGAGGCCCAGCCGGACACAGACGCACTGGGCCGAGCACACAGATGGAGACGGGCCTGCTCCAGTGCTCAGAAACACCGAGACACTTCAAATGTTTGCTCAGATTTCACTTTCACAGTCCAAGTGTCTCTTTGTTTTACAGGGCGAGAGCAGGACTAAGCGAATAGAAGAAAGTTTTAGGGGTTTGAGGCCCTCTAACCACAGATTGGATGAAGTCGACATGCGCTTCTAGTGAATGTCATTAGAGAGAGTATGTATAGTGGGAGACCGGGGCTAGTTGTCACACTGTTAAAGGGATAGTTCATCAAAAAATTTAAAATTAAAAAAAAATCTGTCATAATTTACTCACTCTAATGTTGTTCCAAATCAGTTTCAAATCATATCAAGAACACCTTTTGGTAATAGTTGATAACCATACAGTGTATATATACATATATATTTTTTTGTCTATAACATGGAAGACAATAGGAACTGAAACTGTTGAGTTACTATTTTTGGGTTTCGTTTTTTTTTTTTTTTTTTCGAAAATCAATTCCTGTATAGGGACACAATCCTTAAAAAACCCAAAATTAAGATTTACTAAAAATGTACTTACAGATTTGTAGAAATGCAGCACTGCATCAGTGTCTCAGCAACAGATGCTCTGCAGTGAATGGGTGCCGTCAGAATGAGAGTCCAAACAGCTGATAAAAACATCACAATAATCCACAAGTAATCCACAGCACTCCAGTCCATCAGTTAACATCCGGAGAAGACAAAAGCTGAAATAAATCCAGCATTAAGATGTTTTTAACTAAAATACCATAGAGTCCATAATCCATGATAAAGCTTCCTGCAGTGTAAAAGTGTTCTGAATCAGGAGAGAAATCTGCACAGATCAAGCAGCGTTTAAAACGGCTCTAAATAAATATGTGGCTGGATTTTGATGAGAGAGACAACAGGAGATAGACTTTTTCACTGGAGGAAGAGTTATTTCTATATGTATTTATGCACCCATTCACTGCAGAGCATCCATTGCTGAGACACTGATGCAGTGCTACATTTCTACAAATCTGATGAAGAATCAAACTCATCCTAATCTCGGATGGCCTGAGGGTGAAACATTTTCAGCAAATTTTAATTTTGGGGTTATTATTTGAAGGTTTTGGCATCAACATTTTCACGGTCATTGTCAAGGTGGAAAAATAAACAATTAATCTAAAGCATGTTGACTCTTTGTGACGCACTAACAGTGGGGTATGTTGTCACACTGAAGATTGCATTTGAAACCTTCATGTAAATCACTTCTAGAATAAAACAAGCATTTGCTTGCTTTTGACTAGAAACCTTACTAAACCAGGCCCAGTCTCCTCTACCATACAGCCTGAGTTATTTAGCATATGACATCTGTATGGCTGCCGGAGAGTAACTACACGAGCATGACTCAGAGGACAGAGGTCATATGATATCACTGGCATTATTACTGCACTTGTTACACACATTTTTACGTGCACATACACCCTGAGAACACTGGGAAGACATTTCAGATGACCTTCACTCGAATTAAGCTCGAATGGACAGCATGTGTGTGTGATTTCTGCTGGATGGCACAGTTCTGTAGGAGATGAACCCTTTTCAACAATTCCTTTGTTTATTCTTATTAAATTTGACATCAGACATGCATTCCTTTTACCTTTTACATTATGTATACAAGGAAGAGCTAGTAAACAATATAAATCGCTACAAATACATCCATTACAGCCGCAGGGTATATTATAGCTGACTTGAGAGGACATCTGGGCTCTTTATCATGGCCACATTGATTACTGTTAGACTGTAATTAAATTAATTATGTGTGATATGTAGTTGTTGTTAAATATACCTGGGTTTTTTAAAAAAACTTGTTATGCCCCATTCAAGAGAGTCTCTTCTTAAATATAAAAACATCTATACATTTTAATTTACAAAAAAACAAACAAAACAACTGTATACTGAAAGAAAATGTACTATACCACAATGTATACTAAAATGTATACTAAAATATGTATATAAAATGTATGCATGCAACTAAACATATTTCATGTGTGGAGTATATTCCACAACATATTTAGTTTCTAATTAGTTATTTTTTTCTTATTTTTGTTTTTATTGTATTATTTAATTTGCTTTACTTTGTATTGCATTGCATTGCTTTTTATTGTTTTGCTTTGCTTTGTGTTGCATTGCAGTCACACTGCTCCAATGGGTAACACTTTACTTGAAGGGGTGTGCATAAGACTGACATGACACATACATAATCATGACGTGACACATGTCATGAATATGAAGGAGGTTTTATGCATGTTTATGACAACTGTCATTAAGTGTCATTCGCTCAGTTATGTAATTTTTAATGCAAATATGACATTATTTGACCTAACCCTACCCCTACCCTTACCCCTAACCATAGCCCATAACAAAGACATCTCAAACAATGTCATCTTTGCATTAAAAATGACATAACTGAGCGAATGACACTTAATGACAGTTGTCATAAACATGCATAAAAAACCTTCATATTCATGACATGTGTCACGTCATGATTATGAAGGTGTCATGTCAGTCTTATGCACACCCCTTCAAGTAAAGTGTAACCCTCCAATGTTCTCTTCTTAAACAAATATGTTCTGATTGGCTTTGATTGTTCACAGCCATTTCACGTTGACTGTGGACAAGCAAATGTCGCTGCAAACATGTAGCTCTCATCTTCTGCAGCCCCAGTGTTGAGTTTTAGTCTAAATTTGCTTCGCTGCATTGGTTCTGTGTTAGACATAAACATAAAGATCTGAGACAGTAATGGGTCATTATGCATTTTAAATATGGCCAGATTCGGCTGTGTGGAAACGCTTCTGGAGATGAAGGACCCTGCACTTGAACGCACCGCGAGACAATGAAGCCTGTTCGTCCCTTAATTAAACAAGCCACCAGCTGTTCTGCCAACAATTAAATATGAGAGGTAGGAAGGTGTGGTATTCAAAGAGAGTTTGGGTGGCATTGCTTCTTTTACAGATGATTTAGCAAGCAGCTGTTGGCGTTTTGAAGCTGGATGTAAGTTAGTGCCAGTCAGCCAAATCACTTGCTTTGTCTGTATTTGTCTCTTGATTTGGACGCTTCAGCGTCTCAAGGAGACAGTGTACAGAGACTCAGACTCCAGTCTTACAAATGACTTACACCAAAAATATCAGCTATGTGTGTCTTTCTTTCAATACAAATACCCATGTTGGAAGAAACGGTATATTGCTGCATTCCATTTTAGATGTAGGATATTTAATTGGTATACTATTATAGTTTTTGTTCATATATAGGATATGATATATTTGGTTAATATAATGTTTTGAATCAGATTATATACAGTGTATATATATATATATACTGTATATAAGCTTGAAACAAACTTTTCGTAGTCTGCTCAGTCCACTTTTTTTTATCAGATATTTATATTGGTTCCATGCAAGAATAAAAAAGTTATATAGTATTTAAAAAAAATTACTTAGTTAAAAAGTAAAAAAAAAAAAGTATTTTTAAAATATGAAAATTTATTCTTTAATTTTTTTTTTTAAATAAAATTGAGTAAAAAAGAAAAAAAAAATCCACAAACAAATTCTAAAAATGAAAATCAACACTTCAGTCCAGTTCACTTCAGTCCAGACATTTAAAAACTGCAATATATATATATATATATTTTTTTTATTTATTTTTTTTTTTTTTATAAATAAATAAAAGAAAAAAAGAAAGAAAGGAAAAGGAACAATTTAGTAAATAAAATTTACATTTGTTTCCACATGCTGTTTATATTTCATAAAAAGTAATATTCTAACATAATTACACACTCTTACAATCAGTATTCAACATTGATTTTTCACAGTGTTTTTTTCCTCTGTATGTTGAATTATGCACTCTCATGTTTTAGGCTTGAAGGTAATGTCTGTAAACTTAATAAAACTTCCAATTCCTTTTCCTTTTTTTTGACAGATATGTCTCTTACACTGTAGTTGTTTTTAATAAAGACTAATGCAATATTGTAACATGATATTTGTAAGCAAAACATTCCTCTGAACTGCTGGTTTCCTCTGAGGCTCACGGCTCGTCTCCTCCGCCTGTGTTTTCTCCGTTTCAAACCTGCTTTTCCAGGTTGAAGATGTAGCTGAGTGATTGCAGTTGGCACATGAACAGCTTATGCAGGGGATTCCTTTCGCTGTAGATTTATGGGATGGATTTGGGGAATGGTGTGAAGGAACGCTGGCAGATGGTGCAGGAAATAAGCTTTTGTTAGGAGCCTCTCCCTCCTCACCGAGACAAAAACAACAACTAAACAATCATGCGGCGTTTGTGTCCATCAGTCAATCTCCTGCATTCACATTCAGCCGCTCTGTGTCTCCATCCATCCCTAACGCTCTTCTGGAGGTACTGCTAGGTCAGCCAAACAGAGAGCAGACAGTCTGGAGTCACTGTGAGCTGAAAGACAGAGGAAGACGAGGCAGTGCGATTGACACTGTGATTTGTTTCACAGGCTGCCTGACTGACATTAATGAAAACACACACAGCGGCGGATAAACAAGGTCACTCAGAAGAGTGTGTCATCATCTCCTGAAAGATCCCTCTTCATTCTGTGTGTGTGTGTGTGACTGTTTGTGTGTGTGTGTGTGTGTGTGA
>NW_015506573.1:0-19785 GCF_001515645.1 Sinocyclocheilus grahami
GTTAATTATTCATATTTCCCCATGAGCTGATTCGCTACAGCCTTACAATAGAGTAAAATAATAATTATTTTTGTTACTTTTATCTAGACATTTTAAATACTGTTCATAATAAATTAAATGACACAAAAGTTTAGGACAACTTTGTATGTATTTGTTATATGTCGTAAATATAACTGCCTGTTATGATTATACAGTCTTCAGGGCAAAGAAATAGCATGTAGTTACATGCACACAGAAATGAAAAAAAAAGAAATAAAAATAAACAGTATTCCTTCAGCCTGACCTATAACTCCATTTCACCAAGTTTGACTAGCACATTCAGCAGTGATTTGACAGTGTTGCAGGTAAGTCACTTCTCAGATCACAGATACCTTTTCTGAGGAGCATTTGCCACCTACTGACTGCAGTCTGCAATCACATGAACACTGGGTCCTTTCAGGAGCTACTGGGTTTTGAAAGCTATCAGTGCACTGAGCACATAAAGCAGTGATTCTCTGCTTTTAAGGGGGTTGTCACATTAGACATGTATTTCGTGAAATTGGCCCTTCGGAGGAATTGCTATAAAGGATTTATTGAATGTGTATTGATTTCAGAAACTCTTTCAGTTTAGAGCACTTAATTTAGAAAAGCTTCTAGCTCTAACAAATATTAAGATGAATTAAAAAATCTTTGATGCAGATACAAAACCATACATGAAAGCAAAAGAATATAACATTGGTACTGAGGCGAGGAGCAGGAGATATTAACAACATTATTAATGTAGGCGTACTCCAAGCTATTACAGCTTCAAGCTTCGTCCTTTGATATATTACCCAACTCATTACTTTTGCATGACTGAGAGTTTAATCACCACCTAACGCTCAACATCTTCAGTATCTCACCGCACTCCCCAGAATGCTGAACTTGGTTTTGCTGAGACGCCGCTTGCATTCTAATAAGAGTCACGGAGCATAGCAGACACTCCAAATGCCTCTGTGCCGCTGGTCAGGCAAAGAGGACACGGAAAAGTTAAGTCTTTTATTCAATTTTGCTAAGATAGTCTGCCAAAGCAAAGTGTTAATGAAAAGACTCACAAGTCAAGTGAAGAGTATTAGCATACAGCAAAAGACTTTCTTTAAGTCTGTTTCAGCGAGAGGAACATCAAAGCTTTTCCCAGGTAGTTGAGACAAAACGCATTTGGAACAAGACAGCGAACCCAAACCAAGCCTGCAGGAAGACCACAGACTCATTCCTGTCTGACACAGTCTTCCTCAAAATAAAGCTGTAGCTGCGAGAGACCGTTACGTTTGCTGCATTATATCTACAATTTCCTCGCTTTTTAAGCAGTGAATTTGCATGACTTTTCCAGTTGTTCCTAATTATTGGTTAAAAAAATATTTTTTAGAGATAGCTCTGTAAAAGATATGTTTTTATGAATATTTTAGAGCTGAGAACAACTAGAAAATGTCACATTCCCTATAGAAATGTCCACGACTTTTTAAGAACTTAATCATTTCCATGACTTTTCCAGACCTGGAAAACACTATTTTAAATTCCCTAATATTTCCGTGTTCATCACACTTATAAATTGATGTAATTCCCTCTTGGCGTTACATTTTTTATATGTGGCCACAACTAAAAATACTTTTAAAACGTACAAACATTGTAAATAAACAATGTGCTATTTATTTGACTTGAATAAAACCAGTCCATTTACATGTTACTACATGAAGAACAGTTTTTAGATTCCCTGGCAAAATCTTTTTTTACAATGATCTTTTTCCTTGTTTACTGGATGACCTCTCCAATGTCCTGATGTTTATGAAGCACATGTGAAAGTCAAATCGCAGGCATGAACATGTCTAAAAATGTAACTGGCCATCTTATTTTTAGCGAAATGCCTTTTGTTCATTTATTGAAGAACTAAAATGACATACCAGAGTGACCTCACCATTGATGAAAAGGTGCAACAGCATCATAACCGACCAACCACAAAAGCATTCTGACACACACACATTTACATAGCTACATAAATGGGGACATTCTATTGTACTGACTGTTTTTGTATTGTTTTATAGGTGGCTAGCTATAAACACTAACCAAGCCCTAACAGAAAAGTGTCTTGTGTTTTTACAGTGTTACAAAATCTTCATTTACTTTATTTTATATTCTTTTTTACAAATAAGGATGTTCACAAAAGGAAGGTTTCAGCTCACTTCTGGGTACAAATTTGTCCCAAAAATATGGTTACATAGGTACACACACACACACACACACACACACACAATATACTGCACAGAAGCAGATGGAAACAGGTATTACAGAAGCTGTTAACTGATTTCAAATCAATTGCTACACTATGCTTTAGAAAGATAAATTAAGCGACATGAGAAATCGGATGTCAGGAGAAATTACCCAAGGGGTTTTACATGACATAGGCTTATACACTTTACTTGAAGGGGTGTGCATAAGACTGACATGGCACCTTCATAATCATGACATGACACATATCATGAATATGAAGGAGGTTTTATGCATGTTTATGACAACTGTCATTAAGTGTCATTCGCTCAGTTATGTCATTTTTAATGGAAATATGACATTATTTGAACTAACCCTTCCCCTACCCTTACCCCAACCATAGTCCATAACAAAGACATCTCAAGCAATGTCATCTTTGCATTAAAAATTACATAACTGAGCGAATGACACTTAATGACAGTTGTCATAAACATGCATAAAACCTCCTTCATATTCATGATATGTGTCATGTCATGATTATGTAGGTGTCATGTCAGTCTTATGCACACCCCTTCAAGTAAAGTGTAACCCATCCTTCTTTAATTCAGATGAATAATGACCTGCATTGTAGTAAGCATACAAAGACTTGACAGACAGGGTTAAGAGAATTTATAGCAAATTATATAACTAATGCAGTAGAACCCCAGCTGTAAATTGTGGCTTTTAAAAAATCCAATTAATAGTGTACTTACAGGTATTTCTAAGGCTTTTCTTAACTTAAGGGGTTTGTTACAAACAGGCCCTGTGCTAGACTTTTATAGTGTTTTTTTATCATTAATAACTTATCACAAAACAGTGATCATTTCATAAAACTTGGTTTCTAACATCAAAGTACCAAAAAGTATCCTTAGCGTGCAATGTCGGTATAGTATAGTAGTTATTCAGTAGAGAGAGTACCATGTATACCGTATAACAGTGTGCCATTGCACCGATACAGAACTTCATAAGGGGCAGGCGATTTGGTTGATCAAAGTCACATAACAACACCGCTCGACGATGTCTTATTCTCATTCAACATTGATATATTCTCACAGGGAATAATGCTGCACTCACCTGCCGATCTCTGTGGCTGACGACATGCTCACTTTCACTTTCCTCACGGACACAACGCGCGGTTTTTTTTTAAATCTGTCTTCTTTCGCCCGCTTGAATCGCCAACGGTCTGTAACGGCCGGTAAGTTCCTCCGTTCGTCTGACCCGTCCGCTCACGGTGAGCTTTCTGTCAGAAAAGCGCCGTAGCAGGTGCAGGGGGTCTGAGGAGAGACCCCTCCTCACCCCGGCTCTCCTTCTCTATCTGTGACGGATCAGAGGAGTCCCCGGGTTAACGGAGACGAAACCGGAGGTTGAGTTACACAGGCTAAATTCTCGGAAATTAACGATGGTTTCACAACGGTAGTTCTGCGACAGTTGAAGTATGATATTTGTCGTAAAACCACAGTAACCACAAAATCACATTGTACCACAATACCATGTATAATACGGCATTCCCTGTTGAAAAAAACAGCATTTGCTGGTTAGGTATGTTTTGACGCTGGGATGCTGGTTTATGCTGTCCTTTGCTAGCACATGACCAGCTAAAACCAGCAAAGGACCAGCTTAAACCAGCAAAGGACCAGCATAAACCAGCAAAGGACCAGCATAAACCAGCAAAGGACCAGCATAAACCAGCTTAAACCAGCAAAGGACCAGCATAAACCAGCTTAAACCAGCAAAGGACCAGTTTAAACCAGCAAAGGACCAGCAAAAACCAGCATCCCAGCATCAAAACATACCTTACCAGCATATGCTGTTTTTTTCAACAGGGTTAGCATAGCAAAACAGCGAATTTTGAGAGAGACAAATATGCTAATACAAGGATGGTATTAGCACTACTGTCCTCAGAAAAGGATTTAAACATACGATATTCATTTATTATGGTTTTTCTGTTGTAACACTGACTCAGGTAACTGTCTGGTCTACATAACTGTAGCCTATTGCGTTATGTCACAAAACCAATGACTGGAACAGCTCGTCTGAAATGGGGAGGAAGTTTTGAGGTATAAAAGTTGGTGTGTTTAGTTAGTAATCAAACCCTTTCAATTTCAGAAAATCTAGCATAATTTGATTTTCCATGATACATTTTACATACATTTTTAAAGTATTTTTTTAAATTTAAAGTACATTTTAAACCAAACTCGGTCCTGGAGGGCCGGTGTCCTGAAGAGTTTAGCTCCAACCCCAATTAAACACACCTGAACCAGATAATCAAGCTCTTACTAGGCATACTAGAAACTTAAAGGCAGGTGTGTTGAGGCAAGTTGGAGCTAAACTCTGCAGGACACCGGCCCTCCAGGACCAAGTTTGGGCACCCGTTTTTTAAAGTGTCTACTTGATTAACCTTTTTTTCCCCAAGCACTTCAGATTTGATAAATGTAATCTACCACATTAAAAAATAATAGATATCTTAACAAACACGCACAATGATGTTTACACACTACATTTTTGTTCTTTTGAGGATGTTTAGTCATGCAAAAGCATGTCAGGAGAGAGCCATTCATCTTCATCCGTCCCGAGGGAAGAGAGCGCGCAGGTCGCATATTATTTTGCACTAATTAGTTTGTCCACAAGGTGGCAACACTGGCCCGGGCCGTGGTTTCACAGTCGCAAAAGAAAGGGATGAGAGACGCAACAACAATAACCGGAGACCACAACATCAATAAATGGCAGCGCTGACAAGCGCTTGTGTGAGGGGATTATGACATATCCACAATTTTAGTTTAAAGGGGTCCTATTATGCTCTTTCACTTTTAAAATTTTAGTCAGTGTGTAGTGTGTATGTTTGGGCATAAAAAAGATCTAGAAAGTTACAAATCTCAAAGTCCACTCCAAAGGGAGATATTTTGTTTTTAAAAAATCCCTTTTCAAGAACTACAACGAACGGATCGTTTGGAATACAGTGTTTGTTTTCCGGGCTTTGTGATATCACAAAGCGGCTCATTGGAATATCATTACAAATAATTCCCACTTACAGAAATTTGAATGGGGCGAGGTTGTGGTTAGAAGCTTGGTTGAGTGAGTGCATCAGACGAGACGACGAAGAAGAAGTGCTGCTGCAGAGTTAGTGCATCAGAGAAAACCAAGAAGAGGAGCTGCTGTGCTGTAGCTTCAAATTTTCAGCATGTCTAGAACAATTCTTACAAGTACAACACGATGTAGCTGGGCGCTGCGGACAGAGTGTAGGTGTGCCTACACTCATAGAAAATAAAGTATTTGAATTTTAAAGATGATGAGCGACGTGACGCTGCGCTTCTCGTCCAGTGCGCGACCGCCTGAATGCTGTTTTTTTCACCTCCGTGTCGAAACGTCTTTGTTTGGGCTTCCGAAAGCGGATGATGTCAGGAAACAGTGGCTGCAATTTATTTTTTAATTTTTTGAGCATTATAACCCCAATTTGCTATTGTGTGCTGCACATTTTACTGAGGACCGCTTCCACAACACGAGGGTGTAAAGTGCTGGATTCGCCAAAAGCTTTTGTTGAAAGACGGAGCACGGGGCGGATCTTCATCAAAGCTGGAACTAATCGAGCCGTTTGTGCCAGGATGGGGAGAAAGGTATTTTAATAATGTAAATTATGTGAAAAATAATGCGTTTTTTGAACCACCAAGCATGAGAGCATGTTCTAGTACACCCCCAAAACAAAATAAAGACTTTGTAAAAGAGCATAATAGGACCCCTTTAAAGGAGTGTAAAGGCAGTGTTGTCGGTCAGTTGCACTTCATCGGACAAAAACAAAAACAATTATGTCAAAATGCTGGGTTTTGGCGAGTGACCTCGTAAACACGGTCTTAAATGAGTTATAAAGCCCTAAATGACCGTAAAGAGTTGGAAGAAAATTGGATGTGTGTCAGTTAAGCGTCATGTGCATCAGGTTTTAAAGTGACAGCGCTGCTTTTAAAGTGAAATCTGATGAAATCTGACATATTGATGTAAATCACAGAACAAAATAAATCACTCGACTGCTCTAGTCGCTGATTAAGTTTTGTAACTTGAATAAAGATGAATCTACAGTATATAGTTTATGCATATACAATTTATAGTTTGTGAAGATTGTTTTAAGGTCACTTAAATTAAAAGTTAAAAATTATATTTTTCAGAACCTACTAAATGTTAAAAATAATGGCTTTCAATTATACTGTAACATTGAATTGCTATAATTAATGGCTAAAATTAAGGGGGAAATGCATTTAATAGAGACATCAGTAGCAGTATTGCATTGTTATCAAAAAATACTGGCCATTGTTAATAATAGGCTACTCAGTAAAAAGATGCCAGTAAACACATATTTAAAATATACCATCTTTATATTGTTTCTACATTAATTTGGAGGTTCAATGTGAAATTATGACTATATTAATATGCAGTTAATCACAATTAATTACAGAAAAATGTGTGAATAATTAGTTTTTTTTATTTAAATCGATTCACAGACAGCACTAATGTTAACCTTTTATAGATGTTGGTGTTGATAATATTAGTTAATTTTACTGCTGAATATGCATTTAAATTTAATTTCTAATTTTATAGGCCCCTCAGAAAGAGATTGGGACGGCCACCCACCCCCTTGGCCCCCTTCAAAACTTCAATTCGATAATCCGGCCCTCAAATGAAACTAATTGAATAACCCTCGTCTAAAACACCATCAAGCCACCAAAAAGCCTTGTGACTACAGCATCCTATATGCAATCCATATTCAGTGCACTGCATCAGGTTGAGCAGTGTAAATCTTGAGAGAATCGCAGGTGTGTCTGTCTTGCTCAGTAACAGACACAGGCCTGAGTAGAGTGGAGCCAGTGGTGTTATTATCCTGACAGATGAATCCATTCGACAGATTGGAGCATCTGCCATTCCCTCATTAATGATCACTTTCCTCTCATGCCCTCCCCAGCATCCGCCCCTCTCTCGTTTTCTTCTCTCTTTCCTCCGTCACTGGCAAAGGATGATGGTGTAATCAGCACAGGGGCTGAGTGAGCATTTGTCTTTACAGAGAGACTGTGCCATCGACAGCAAAAGAAAGGAAAGACTGATACTTCCGTGGACGTGGAAACTCCTCTTTTTAACACTTCATCAGAACATAGCTCCTTTGCTCCTCCATTTACAGACCAACCTCACAATTGTCTTAGCGCCTGTGTTCACAATCAGCCAACACATGATTAGTATCAATATTGCCAAAGCAGTATACACAAAGCAGTTAATGACAAGGAAAATAAATTTCAGAATTTCAGCAATACTGAATTACCTGCAGCCTCATGCATACGGCTGAATCACAGCAGTGCTGACAGCAGCACTCTTGCTTGTGTGATATTGCTTAACCTTACTCTGGCCTGGGCCATTTAAGGGAAGAGCTTATATAAGGGTTACCCTTCACGACTACTGTGCTCATGTTTAATGTTTCATTTAATCCTAACTCATGCCATGTATTTGATATTAGCTTTATTAAGTTAAATTCTCATTTGATAAAGGATGGTCTAAATCTAGTATATGAATGGATCATTACAACGGACTGAAAAAAAAGAAAAAGCAGGTGCAAACTGGTGGCACTAGCAAAACTTATTCCGTGTTCAAAATTCTAATTTTGTTCTTTCTTCATACATCTCAGAATCTACACATGACCTTCGCATTGTAATCTGTCATGCACACTGTCAGATGGAAGTATTTTTCTTTGTTTAATAAACCTCCAGGGAGTATTTTTTTCACTTTCTAGCCATAGCAGCACAATAATTGAAAGACATCATTCTTGTTTTTTGAGAATAACACTTCTACTCTGCAGTGCATTGTGTTGTCTCCTCCAGCAGGCCATGCATTGCATTCACACATCTTTATGTGATTGACAGCTCACATCAAGCAGTATTCGCGTGGGAAATGCTTATAAAGGTGATATTTAGGGATGTTGTGAGTAAAATGACCAGTGTTTGATGCTCAAAAAACATGTAGCATATACAGTTAAACCAAAAAAATATTCAGACACCAGATATCAATTTTTATGTTTTTTTGTTTTACTAGTGGGTGCAGGACACTATAGTTAATTTATGTAAGTGAGGATAGCAAAATAAAGTAAACGGTGACAAATTATACCCAAAAATTCTTCATACAGTGGACTACCAGGAAAATTTATACAAATTTGGGACCAAAATGTATTCAGACACTTTGACCTGACCATGTTTTGCTTAAGTGTTATCTGACATTATCAAGATGAATTTGTTCTGATACAGTTTAACTCTGAGTTCTTGTCATATTTTATTACCATTTTCTAAACTATTGTGAATAAACTGTGATAATGACCAACTTTTTGCTCGTTGGATATAATTCCCTCTCGCATTAAAAAAAAAACAGTTTGATACCTTGGGGCCTAGTCTTCTGGCGATTTTCAGCAAATCACTTAGTTTAGGTACAATACCAGCAGATCTTAAACATGCTTCGGTGGTTCCATCTCTTAAGAAGCCAGATCTTGACCCTGCTGATCCCTTAAATTATAGGCCCATTTCTAATCTGCCTTTTCTTTCTAAAATTCTTGAAAAGTTGTTCAATTCCAGTTACACTCTTTTCTGTTTCAAAATTATATTATCTATGAAACATTTCAGTCAGGTTGTAGAACATTTCACAGCACTGAGTCGGCTTTATTAAAAGTTTTAAACGATATTTCAGAATGAGTTTTTTTTTACCATTTATATGGTAACTGACCAGGGTGATAGTGTAATATTGGTGATGTTAGATCTTACTGCTGCATTTGACATGATCGATCATGAGATTCTCATTGCCCGTCTCAAGAGCTATGTGGGCATGACGGGAACAGTTTTAAGCTGGTTTAGTTCCTATTTAAAGGACAGGAGATTCTCTGTTCACCTTGGCAACCTCATGTCATCAGCTGCCAATCTCCCATGGGGGGTCCCGCAGGGATCTATACTAGCGCCTACCCTTTTTTCTTTATATATGCTCCCATTGGGCTCTATTTTCCGAAAAGCATGGTGTATCTTTTCATTGCTATGCCGATGACACCCAGATTTATTTGCCCCTTAAACGCTCAGGTAACATCTCCCTGGGCCCTCTAATGGAGTGTATGGAGGATGTAAAAATCTGGATGTCATCAAATTTTCTTAATCTAAACAAAAAGAAAACGGAAATCATTTTCTATGGTCCCCCTAGAGGCATTAATACAAAGTTTGTTAATGATCACCATGTCACATTTCAAGCTTTAAATTACTAAAAATGTAAAACTTTTTTTAGCATTTTAATTGATAATGAGCTGAAACTAGACAAGCAAGTAAACTCAGTGGTTAGATCTTGTTTTTTTCATCTCCATCTTTTCAAGATTTTGAAAGAGTAGTTCATGTTTTTATATCATCACGGTTAGACTACTGTAACTCACTTTATTGTGGAATGAACACTACTTTCCTTGCCCATCTCCAGTTGGTCCAAAATGCGCCAGCAAGACTTTTATTGGGCCTCCGTATATCCACTCACATTACACCTGCGTTAGCATCATAGCATTGGCTGCCTGTCCGGTTTAGAGTGGAGTTCAAAACCCTAGTTTTTGTTTTTAAGTCCCTAAACAACTTAGCCCCCTCATACCTATCTGAGCTTCTATCTCCACATAACCCTTCTCGAGCTCTTCGGTTCGGTAGTCACAGATTGCTCAGTGTTCCCAGAGCCAGACTTAAACAAAGAGGTGAATGTGCCTTTGTTGTCGCGGGTCCTAAACTCTGGAACAGGTTACCAGGTCATATTAGATCTGCTCCTACAATACAGATTTTAAAATCTTTGATTAAAACTCATTATTTTTCCATTGCTTTTAATATCCTTTTATGATTAATTTTTAAATTCGACTTCTGTTTTTGTTCTGATTTTCTTTTGATATCCTGTTGATAATTTGTCTCTGATTTTATCTGTGATATTTTTTTTAATTGTTTTGCTTGCATTTATTTTATCTGATGCTGTAAAGCACATTGGTCAGCTGCCGCTGTTTTAATGGTGCTATATAAATAAATTCAACTTGAAACTTGATGTGTGAAATGTTGAAGGTGTCTCAATAATTTTTGGATTGACTGTATATGGCAATCATTAGCTTGTTCAGTCTACAGTCATTGTGAGGTGTTGCTCCCCCCAGTGGTAAGACAATCAGAGTGCCATCATAAAGAGAAATGACTGAGGATTACACCCAGCCTTTCAAATAATTCTGAACACAACAAACTCATACAGAAACACATGCCTTGTTGCTGGAGACATGGGACAAATGAAAACAACAAGTGTTTTAAAATCAGCTCAAATATTAAATAGGTTTGATATCCTCCAGCTGGGTGGAATCATAGTCTCAAACTAAAAAGTCTGTGACGTCTCACACACTATGCGATTTTCTCAACTCAGATCTGCAGACTGGCTCTGACTTTCTGCAACTAGCATCAACTTGTCTAGACTGTAAAACGGGGCAAAAACCCGTAATAATAGTGTATTATATAGACATTCTGTTGTTTTACAGAAGAAAAATGTACTCTTTAAAAAGCTAAACAACTCAATGAACTCAAGGTCAAATTATGATCCAAAAGAGTAGGCATGCACACTCTCAACATGATTTTAATCAAACTAGGAGAGATGATCATGCACAAAGAAAATCAAGTTAAAAATCAGAAAACTGAAGTGAACTGAAGTTTTAATTTGGTTTTATTTTAGAAACTTTCATCTAGTCATATAAAACTTTTTTTAAGTTGTAATTTCCAAGCATAATAAATAGGAACTTTTTCAGTCGTGCTTGGTAAAAATATTTGATCATTTACTGCCTGTGCTTGTGTAGTATACAACTTGTCAGTGTCTGTCAATTGAAGATCTTATTGGAGACATTTATACACATAATCTTTAAATCTGTTCATTCCCAAAAGAAAGAAAAAATGAACCAGAAATCCTTAATTTCTGGAAAACGCATAGAAAAGCCATTGAAAAGTCAGAAATATCATCATCAAAAAGTGTGAGGACAAATCCGCATTTCATATGGCCTCTGGCTGTAAAGCAGTGAATATCCATGCTTGATGTGGTGCAGTTTTTCTTCTTGATACAGTGTTTGTATCAGTCTCACCACGTGATGGCAGCACAGGCAGAGTTATTTCCTGCTTCAGGTTCATTTCAGCTGGAATTGTTTTTGCCTTTTTAAGAGGAACTTAAATGACTAGAAATGGAATGACTGTTTCATTAAGAATTAAATACAGGCTTATTATGGATAGTAATACAGTTGTGAAAAACAAGACAAAGCAACAAATGTCCATGGTAAAAAGTTTAAAATGTCATTAAAAAAAATAAAACATAAGGCTGTAATTTATCACAATGTTTTTAAGATAAAACACAAAGCTGACTGGGTTAACAGTAAAAAACAAAAAAAGGCCAGTTTCACTGTCTGTGTGCTAGTTTCTGGCCAGCTGTTTGGATGAGAGACAGCTGGAAAGACAGTGAGAGATAGAAGGAAGAAGAGAGGAAAAGCACAAGGCCTCTCTTCACAGCCTTTGTTAAAGACTTGCTCGGCTCAGCAGAGTGAAAACCAATGTGTTGTTCCTGAGTTTTAAAGCAGACACAAATGTAGTGATTGGAGGGATGGACTGTAAGTTGCTAGTAGCTCAAAATACAAACACACCAGAAATTGTCAGATTGAAGGGTTAATTCACCCAAAAAAAATTAAATTCTGAAAATATCAGTTCCTAATGTAACTCCTTCTTCTGTGGAACGCAAAGGGAGAGTTTTTCCATAAAGCAAATGTGGACAGACTTTCAAGCTCACAAAATTTTTTTTAATTAATTAATTACAAATAAAAAAGAAAGAAAGAAAGAAAAAGGAGTCGAAGCACCAGATACTTGCACTCAGCCTTTGCTCAACAATACACGTGCATTGACTGAACCTGAAATATACCACTTTTTAAATTCTGAAAATATCAGTTCCTAATGTAACTCCTTCTTCTGTGGAACGCAAAGGGAGAGTTTTTCCATAAAGCAAATGTGGACAGACTTTCAAGCTCACAAAATTTTTTTTTAATTAATTAATTACAAATAAAAAAGAAAGAAAGAAAGAAAAAGGAGTCGAAGCACCAGATACTTGCACTCAGCCTTTGCTCAACAATACACGTGCATTGACTGAACCTGAAATATACCACTTAGTTCAGAGTAAGAAACAAGGAATTTTATACAATTCATGTCAGATTTTATTGCTGATTTGAAATGTTATTATAGAATAAACAGATGAATCAAGGTAAGCACTTAACTTCAGAGTAACTGTGAATGTTTTTGCATTGTATAGTTTCATGGAGAGCCACACAAAGATACACACAATAAGAGATCAACAATGGAGAGTCAGTGCTGGAGAGGGATGAATGAGGATCAACAAGTTAGACCAATGGAGGAGAATCAACAGAGGCGATCAACGAGGAAAACAGGCAGGTAAGTCTTTGGGTGTCAACACTGACAACACCTAACACTGCCTTAGGGTTTAGGGATGAGGATAAGTGTAATCTTTGATTGCAGGTGAATGAAGAACAATGTGCATGATCAGTAGTCTGGGAGGAGAAAGTGGAGTGCTGTGGAAGAGGGAGAGCATGTGGATTATGCTGCCTTCACCTGCTATCAGAAATGTCTTACTTTCCACTTCTTCCTCCCCACAATGTTTAAAGCTTATGGGCCGCCCAACTTTGAAACTCGTGTATCAAAATTATCTCAAGTTTCCCAGTCATAAATATGACTTGAGAGGTCATTAATCTTTTCAAATGTCCAACTAGAAAACTTGTATTTAAAGTAATTCCGATATCATGTGAAGACAGCATAGACAGACAGTTCAGCTACCCAAGTAAGTTTAAATTTAGTTTAGTTTTTCTTCTCTGTTTTCTTACACTACATGGCTAACTTGCTCCAGAGGTTGCAAATCATCACCAATCTGCCGTGAGCACAAGCAACATGTCTGATGCAATAAAGTTACTCCCTCTGTATCTCTTGTTCCAAATTAAAGCAGTGAAAGTGAAAGCATTTTAAAGATGCCATTTATTGGCTTATTATATTTATTTTAGACTCTATCTATTTATCTATCTATCTATGTATATATACTGTGTGTATATATATATATATATATATATACATACAGTATATATATATGTTTTATGATAAACCTTTATAAACTGAACCTATATACATTAATAATGAAATAATTGCATTGCATTAATTTAATTGCATTAATATAGTCAAATATTTTATTTCAGCAAGTTTTGTGGCAGCAGCTGTGTTTTTCCTGTTGTGTAAATGTGTTTAAATTCATTATATACTGTGTATATATATATATATATATTATAACAATTTCTCAATCTTCAGCAGAGAAGTGAATGGAGCTGGCTTTCTTGCAAGAAGCGAATCAAACTGATGTTCTACTGCATGTGCACGTCAAACTTTCAGTTCCACACACTCCAGAGTTAATCACAAACCCTTGATCAAACCTTGAGTTGACAGAGAACATTTTTAGCAAGTGTTGTAAACCCACTGAACCTGGGGCCTGTACCATGATAGTTGTTATGGGATTAGTTTTGAGTTGACAAAACCAAACCAATTCAATCAGGCTTTGTTGGTACAATGAAAGTGATAATTAACTTTCTCTGTCAACTCAGGCTTTGATCCTGAGCTCATGAATAACTAATGTGTGCACATAAAAATTTGATAATCACGTCACAATCGCCAGGGCCATCCTTAGCTGACGCGGTGCCTGGTGCGAGGTAGGGAGCGGGGCCCCCCTCGGTTACGGGGTGGGGTGGGGGGTGTCCCCCTTGGTCCGTCACGTGCGGGGCCCGGTGCGACCACACCAGTTGCACCCCCCTAAGGACAGCCCTGACAATCGCCTTGAAACACAGAGCCTCACTTATCTCGAGCGATTTAGTGTGATTCACTTCTCTCTTCTGCCGATGATTAAGAGTTTGAAAAATATGAAGAATTTAAACACATTTACACTGCAAGAAGAAAGGAGTTGTCCATGAAAGGACAACTAAAAGAAAACATCTTGCTATACAGTACAAGTTGTGAAGTTTGTATAGATGATAAAGTATATAGGTACAGTATATAGAGACTTGTAATATGTAAGCTCACATGTAGTAATTGATTCTATTCATTCTAAAGCTTATTTATATTGCATATGATCTGTAACTGTATATTCATTTAAACAAAATGCTTAATAATATTGTTAAACTAAAATGGCTTTTGTGTAATAGACTAAGGGTATAATAATTATATATATTTTTATATACCTTTATTTGTATAGCGCTTTATACAATACTGGTTGTGTCAAAGCAGCTTTACAGTGTTAAACAGGAAAATAGATTGTCAATAATGCAAGAAGACAATAACAGGGTCATTTGTCCAGCTAAAGTCAGTTCATTGATGATTCATTGATGTCATCATCCAGTTCCAGCTCTCTTCCAATAGTGTCTGTGCAATCAGTCAAGCGTCCTCAACTAAGAAAGCCAAAGGCGACAGTGGCAAGGAACCAAAACTCCTTCGGTGACAGAAATGGAGAAAAACCTTGGGAGAAACCATGCTCAGTCGGGTGGCCAGTTCTCCTCTGGCCAGAAGACACCAGCATGGTGTGGTTTAATCCCAGCCTGCAACAGAGGACTTGTCTGGTTCCCGTGGTCTTGTGCCAGTGGTTGTCGAGGTGATGAGGTCTTCGCAGGGGATCTGTTTCTGGGGCGCATCTAGTTGACGTGGTCTCCACTGACATTCAGGGCTGTAGAGGTTGTCTCTAGGTGCTGATCCCCCTTCTGATCTGGATACAGACTGGATCTGTATGGCTACGGTGACCTCAGAATAAGAATGAAAGAGACTAATATTAGTGTAGATGTCATTCTTCTTATGATGTAGCAGGTAAATCAGGTGTTATGGGACGTGTTCCCGGTTCCAGTTGACCTAATTAATGCAGCCTAACAATCCTTTAACGGTTTGGAGTAATAGAAATGTGATAGTGTATTATATGTAAGCCAGGTTAAAGAGATGGGTCTTTAATCTAGATTTAAACAGACAGATTGTGTGTCTGCCTCCCGAACAGTGTTAGGTAGATTATTCCAGAGTTTGGGTGCTAAATAGGAAAAGGATCTGCCGCCCGCAATTGATTTTGATATTCTAGGTATTATCAAATTGCCAGAGTTTTGAGAGTGCAGCAGACGTGGAGGACTATAATACGATAAGAGATTGCTCAAGTACTGAGGTGCTAAACCATTCAGGGCTTTATAGGTAATTAGCAGGGTTTTTTTTATCTATACGTTGTTGAATAGGGGACCAGTACAGTGTTGACAGAACTGGGCTAATATGGTCATACTTCCTGGTTCTAGTAAGAACTCTAGCTGCTGCATTTTGGACCAGCTGGAGTTTGTTTATTAAGTGTGCAGAACAACCACCCAATAAAGCATTACAATAATCTAACCTTGAGGTCATGAACGCATAAATGAATGTTTCTGCATTTGACATTGAGAGCATACAGTGGGGAAAAAAAGTATTTAGTCAGCCACCAATTGTGCAAGTTCTCCGTAATTCAGATATATTTTTGAGATGGAAAAATGCAGTTTTAAAAATACTAGAAATGTGGCTTTCGAAGGAAAGAATGCCATCAAATAGCATACCTATGATGACGAAGAATTGACAGAGCAGCCATCAAGTGTTAGACAGTGTTCTAGGTTATTACATGTGGAGGTTTTAGGTCCGATAATTAAAACCTCTGTTTTTTCAGAATTTAGCAGTAAAAAATTACTCATCATCCATTTTTTTTTATATCGACTATACATTCTGTTAGTTTTTCCAATTGGTATGTTTTGCCGGGCCTTGAAGAAACATAGAGCCGAGTGTCTGAGCTAACACCGTGTTTCCTGATGATATCTCCCAAGGGTAACATGTAAAGCATGAAAAGTAATGACCCTAGTACTGAGCCTTGAGGTACTCCATACTGCACTTGTTGTGATCGATATGAAACCTCTTCATTCACTGCCACGAATTGATGGCGGTCAGATACGTAAGTACGATTTGAACCATGATAATGCATTTCAACTAATGCCAACAAAGTTTTCTAGTCCTTCAAAAGAATGTTGTGGTCTATAGTGTCGAGCGCAGCGCTAAGATCCAGTAGTACTAATAGAGAGATACAACCATGATCAGATGATAAGAGCAGGTCATTTGTAACTCTAATGAGAGCAGTTTCAGTACTATGATACGGTCTAAATCCTGACTGGAAATCCTCACCGATACAATTTTTCTCTAAGGAATATAATTGTGAGGATACTACCCTTTCTAGTACCTTTGACAGAAAAGGGAGATGCGAGATCGGTCTGTAATTAACTAGATCTTTGGGGTCAGGGACAGGAAGAATTGTATAAACTTTTCAAATCATCAAAACCTACAACATGTATGTTAGACCCCATTCCATCTAAGCTATTAAAAGAGGTGATTCCAGAAGTCATAGATCCTCTTCTGAAAATTATTAATTTGTCAATGTCGTAGGATATGTCCCCAAAATCTTCAAATTGGAAGTTAATAAGCCTCTCATTAAAAAAACACAACTTGATCCTAGAGAATTAGTTAATTACAGACCGATCTAGAATCTCCCTTTTCTGTCAAAAATACTAGAAAAGGCAGTATCCTCTCAGCTATGTTCCTTCTTAGAGAAAAATAGTATCTGTGAGGATTTCCAGTCAGGATTTAGACCATATCATTGTACTGAGACTGCTCTAATCAGAGTTACAAATGACTTGCTCTTATCATCCGATCGTGTTTGTATTTCTCTATTAGTGCTACTGGATCTTGGTGCTACGTTTGACACTATCAACCACAACATTCTTTTGAGTAGATTACCAAATTATGTTGGCATTAGTGAAATTGCATTGTCATGGTTTAGATCTTACTTATCTGACCATCATCAATTCGTAGCAGTGAATGACGAGGTATCATATCGATCAAAAGTACAGTATGGAGTGCCACAAGGCTCAGTGCTAGGACCATTGCTTTTCACACTTTACATGTTACCCTTGGGAAATATCATCAAGAAACATGGTGTTAGCTTTCACTGTTATGCTGATGATACTCAGCTCTATATTTCTCCACAGCCCACCAAAACATACAAATTCGCAAAACTAACGGAATGTACTGTTTATGTTAAAAACTGTACATGACTAGTAATTTCCTACTTCTGAAAAAACAGAGGTTTTAATTATTGGACCAAAAACCTCCACATGTAATAACCTAAAACACTATCTAACACTTGATGGCTGCTCTGTTAATTCTTCGTCATCAGTTAGGAACTTAGATGTGCTATTTGATAGCAATATTTCATTTGAGAACCATGTTTCTAGCATTTGTAAAACTGCATTTTTCCATCTCAAAAATATATCTAAATTACGACCTATGCTCTCAATGTCAAATGCAGAAATGTTAATCCATGCGTTTATGACCTCAAAGTTAAATTATTGTAATGTTTTATTGGGTGGTTGCCCTGTGCACTTAATACACAAACTCCAGCTGGTCCAAAATGCAGCAGCTAGAGTTCTTACTAGAACCAAGAAGTACGACCATATTAGCCCAGTTCTGTCAACTCTGCACTGGTTCCCTATTGAACAATGAATACATTTTAAAATCTTGCTAATTATAAAGCCCTGAATGGTTAAGATACTCAATACTTGAGCAAGCTCATTTCGAATTATAGTCCTTCACATACACTGTAATCTCAAAACCAAAGTCATTTGATAATACCTAGAATATCAAAATCATTGATATTCTATACATTTCTATAATTCAAATCCGTTAAAGGAGTGTTAATTAATATTAATTAGGTCAACCGGAACCGGCAACACTTCCCATAACACTCCCATAAATCTCCATTTCTGTCACCGATGGAGTTTTGCTTCCTTGCCACTGTCGCCTTTGGCTAGCTTAGTTGGGGACACTTGACTGATTGCACAGACACTATTGGACGAGAGCTGGACTGCATGATGGCATCACTGAATAATCAATGAACCGACTTTAGCTGGAAAAATGACTCTTTGTTATTGTCTTCTTGCATTATTGACAAACTATTTTCCTGTTTGACACTGTAAAGCTGCTTTGACACAATCAGTAATGTATTAAGCGCTATACAATAAAGGTGACAATGACAATGACAATGACAATTACTGTGCTTTCAGCCACTGTTAAAGGTGGGGTAAGTGATTTCTGGTTGCCAATGTTGATATTTCAAATCACCAAAACAAACACGCCCTACCCAAAAGGGTTTCGCCCCTATTTTGATAGCTCCACCCCACACATACGTACGCAACCCAGGCAACGATTATTGCGGAATCTGCTGTGTTATCTGCTGTGTTAAACAGATTGTCTTACTTTTCGGACACACTTTGGGAGCTGACGCTTGAAACAGACAGTGGAGGAGGTTTAGACGCTCCAGGCTTATAGGCTGTGGAAATGAATGCGTCTTTATCATAGCTGAAGGGAATGACAATACGATTGCAGATGAACAAACAAGCGAACATGACACACAAGCATATTAAAGCAAAAGCCAGCATATATTAGTTCTGTGAAACAAAGCAAAACCAATGTTACTCACCTATCGACAAGAAACAAAGCAACCTCGGCGTCCAAACGCAGGCCTTCCCGCTCCTTGAGATCTCTCCAGCGCTGAAAAGCTGATTCAAAATTTTCACGGGTCCTACTTCTTGCCTTTCTTTTGTTCCACAGACGTCGTCGCTCAGCTCGGCTAATGTCTGTCCTGTGCACTGAGAGCTCTCTCCTCCGCATCATGAGTAGACACGCCCCTTACTGCTGATTGGCTACACGTTTGTTTTGGTACTCAGCCCGACTCATTTTTCTAAAGCGTTTTTGAAAAAATACATACCCCACCTTTAAGCAGCAGTCATCCACTGCTGGATAAAGGGCAGCTGTGCTGCCTTCTAATGAGGACTTAATTAAATTGCCATCTAGTGGCTGTTCAACCATTTTGTAACTTTCAAGCAGAGAGTTGTCCAGAGCACATGACTTCATGTATGTTTTCTTTTACACACAAACACTATATAAATAAATGTGACTTGACTTGACTTATCCAACCCAGCCCAATGACCCCACAATCTCTGCCTGTTTGTTAAATGGTGGTTAAAAAGTGAGCTTTCAATCCATGGGAAATGCACCCAGGCCATCCAGGAATACTGGGGTAGAATTCATTGACCAACTGCACAGATTACATCTCAACACCTGTCTAGTCATCAGTTTCATGCTCTATCACAGAGTTCCTTAAATCAGACCCTAGAGGGTCAATGCCCTGCTGAGTTTAGCTCAAACACACCTTCGACCCTTTAGATCAAACTGACCTACCTGTAATTTTCTAGTAACTCTGAAGACCTTGATTAGCTGGCTCAGGTGTCATGGTTGCAACTGAAGTCTGCAGGGTAGAGACCCTCCAGCAGGGCCGTTTCTAGCCAATTTGACGCCCTAGGCGAAATCC
>NW_015506573.1:19812-34372 GCF_001515645.1 Sinocyclocheilus grahami
TTACATTTTGATTTGGATACTATATACTATCCTACTACATATTGTTTATATATTATCAATGGCTACTTTTTTGTCTTTATCTGTTTTTTGTAAAAAAAAATTGTTGTTGTTTCTTGAAACATTGATTTAAAGTGTCAGTTATTGCATTATTATTTCAGTCAAACCTATAAAACCCCTTTGTTACCCCAAACTACATATAAAAGCTTTATCAGTGGCATAAAAGTAACCAATGAAGCTACTTAATCATTTGCTACTCGTTAACGTGTTAACGTTCCCTTTAAATAACGTGATGCTCTGCCCTCTATGACGCTGCTTTCATTAAGCCGCTGTTGGAAGTGAATATTCAGCATTTCGACACCTCCGTAAGGATGCATTTAACTCAACAAAGCGGTCTAATAAAGGATGTATTGATCTCGTGAATTAGCGAATTTTACTATACAAATATTTTTTTATTATCCAAATAATGTTTAGTCCTAGAAAGCTATTATTATCAGAACACGTGAGCATAACTGTTAGCAGATCAATGAATGAGAGGGCAGCGTTACCAGAGTTGCCCATTTACCACACCTTGTTACAGCACAGTAGGGCTATTGCAGACAGAAACAATACTGTACTACATCGATGTTTCATGTCGGCTCAATTTTTGAGTGGACTTTCCTGTTCCGATGAGCAGGAACGGTATACGAATGGAGCGACTGAGACTGTCTATCACTGCACACGCATAGAGCGGGATAATACGCAGAGCGTCACACCACGTGAAAGTGAAACCTGAGTGGTGAAATAATTTTCGGCAGCCGAAATTTCGGTGCATCTCTAATTATTGGCGACATCAGAAATGGATATTATATAATAGATGCTTTTTTTGAACATTTTAGCGATTTAAAAATATTAAAAAAGGAACTTTTAGATGGCACCCCTGCTCTCGACAGACGGCACCCCGGTTGGGAAACACTGCTCTAGCCCAATAATGTTGGGGGATCCAGTGGGGGTGGCAGTCATATTTCAGGATGACCGTGCCACTCTTTATCACAACCCTGCTAAAAGTGCCAGTACGTGCGCTCATTGGCGCCCTTCAGCTGGTGGCGCCCTAGGCGACCGCCTAGCTCACCTATGCCTAGAAACGTCCCTGCCCTCCAGGGTTGCATCTGAGGAACCCTTATATCAAGTCTGCTGGACGTCTGGTGTTGCCTGCTGTGGTGTACAATCTCACACTTACAGTCTGTCAGTGGTCAAATGCACTTCCAACATTTACAGCCTGTTTGGCTGTAAATGTTGGCTTTTTACTAAAAAGCAGATTTTCCAAACACTCACAACATCTCCCAAATGGCCAGTAGGCCAGTATGTTGTGAGTGTTTGGAAAATCTGTTTATAAACAGTCATTATTTTAGCCAATCTGTATGTCGAACTAAACACTAAATTGTAACTTTCAAAACCATTGCTGAAACTAACTACTAGTAAAATAATATAATATAAATGTATAAAATATATCCCACATTATAACAAATGATTATAAATTACACACTTCATCTTTAGCTAGCTAGCCTCATTTAAACGCACTTGCAATTGGATAAAAGCATTTGCTTTATGAATATATCTTAATGTAAATGTAATAAACATAATTAGTTCTTGAAAAATGAATTAAACTCAAACTGTCACGTCTCACCTCAGTACAGAGAAAGCTAGAAAAATTAATCATAACTCAAACAAAGCAACTATTCAAATGGCATTTAATTTTATACATGGAATGTGAAACATTCTTTCCTTCCCCTGGTCATTTTAATTATGACCTTACCACTGCCTCCCTTGAGTTCTATGAGGCAGACAAATTTGGGACAGCAATTTCTCTTGCACTGCATCAGTGTTACTTGCCTCAATCTTATGTTACTGGTTTTGCAGTTTATTACAAATGTTTGCTGCCTTGATTATTGTGTCTGGTTATTTTGTATTATTCTGGGAGGTCAGGTGTAGGAGGACATAAAAATGCCATAGCCCCCTGACCACCCCCTAACATCTGTCCATATAAAGAAGTCTACTGTTTTTTGATGATGTAACCCAAAAGAGCCATTTTTTTTCATTGCATCCTTGCCTCAATCTTATGTTACTGGTTTTGCAGTTTATTACAAATGTTTGCTGCCTTGATTGTTGTGTCTGGTTATTTTGTATTATTCTGGGAGGTTAGGTGTGGGAGGACATAAAAATACCATAGCCCCCTGACCACCCCCTAACATCTGTCCATATAAATAAGTCTACTGTTTTTGCTGATGTAACCCAAAAGAGCCATTTTTTTCATTGCATATTCACATAGCATATTTCTCAGCACTAGAAAAGACTGTAGAAAAGCTGGAGTCATGACCTTTTCCCCTAGCAGACTGTGGCTACAGAAATGACCAACTGCATAATGCTGAAATGTAGTTAAACCGCTGTCGACTCTGATGAAACTACACACCCAGCGCCCTGCTGTTAGACTCTATGAACCTTTGATGGCCAGTTAGCACTGCATAAAGAGAGCTGCAATCCTTTTCATTTGCACAGTTTCTGGCAGGTCTTCTGGCATTACACAGTACACATTTCATGTAAACTGAAGTCCTTCAGTTCATTGTACTCACTTTACTACCATTATCTTTAAGCATGGGCTGTGATGAAGTGACTGGAATGGACAGAAAAGGTTTATAATACCTAGTGAAAGCTCATTTTCATTATGTTATGACAATTGATACTTTGCAGTAGGTGCTATAGTTAAAAGTGAAGTGTGCTGTAGTAATGACACTTTTTTAAAGGCTGTCCCGGAAGTTAGCTTTTCCTCTCAAAAAAAAAACACCACAGGATTTTTCCATGATCTTTTGAATTATTGCAGAAAATAAGCACTGCGACCAGCAAAAGTTTATGATTCTTACACATTTTATCATGATAATCTTCATAAATGAACAGAATTTTGAAGTCTGCCAGAAGTCATATTTCAGTCTTAAATTATTTTGCAGATGTGTGATTTAAAACACAACTAGGCTGAGAATAGGCTGAGATGTTTTGAAGCATGTGTGTAACCAAACAGTTGCTGGTTCCCATTGACCCCCCCCCCCCCCCCCCCCAAAAAAAAAGTGGGACCAGAAACCCACATTTGGTTACTCACATTTAATGTCCTTGACAACCTCTGTAGTCCCGTTTAGCCACTTGTCAGCAGTTTCTTTTTTTCAAGTAAAAACTTTTTTTTTTAAATCACAAGGAAATATTACTGATGTATTTTATGCCGTGGGATAAAACATGAAAATATCTTGAGCTTGTGTTCACCACAGACCTTATTTCAGGTATTTAAAGGGTTAGTTCACCCAAAAATTTAATTCGGCTGCGTTTTACTCACCCCAAGGCATCCTAGGTGTATATGACTTTCTTCTTTCAGACGAATCCAGTCAGAGTTATATTAAATATTGTCTTTGATCTTTCAAGCTCTATCATTGCAGTCAGCGGGTGTTGCATTGCTTCAGTCCAAAAGAAGTTAAATAAAAAGCGCCCATGCATAAAAAAAGTGTCTCACACGGCTCCGGGGGGTGAACAAAGGCGAAAGGTGAAAAAAAAGGAATCGATGCGTTTTTGTAAGAAAAATATCCATATGCAAAACATAATAATCACTTTAATGTAGCTTGCGCCAGCAGTTGTACACGGAAGCAGCTCCGGGCGGATGACGTATGAGGTCAGCGTTGCGCATGCGCCGGTGAGTCTCGTGAAAACCAACGTTTGTTTACAGGAGCAAAGGAAGCAAAGTTTCCTTACTTTAGCAAAGGAAAACCAGTCTCTTCTTGGCTTATATCGAAATCCTCCGACATTCTTCTTTACAAATCCTCGTTTTGTACTTCGAGTTCATGACCATTGTTTTGTTTTGATCTCGCCCCTGCGCTTCCGCATTCATCATTTCTGAGCGCCGCATGCGCAACGCCGACGTCCCATGTCATCCGCCCGGAGCTGCTTCTGTTTACAACAGTGAGCGCAAGCTAGATTAAAGTGATTATTACATTTTGAATATGGATATAACAGGAGGCCTTTGTTCACCCCCCAGAGCCGTGTGAGACACTTTTTTTTTTATGGATGGGCGCTTTTTATTTAACTTCTTTTGGACTGAAATGCAACACCCTGGGGCCTAAAACGCAGCCTAATTTTCATTTTTGGGTGAACTAACCCTTTAGCTAAAGACCCATTAAAACAAACCAATTGACTTTGGGATGGTGGAATTGGAAGTGCTAAAATGCTAATTTGTTTCCAGGTTTTGGCCTAAATATATACATATTTTATAATATATAATATCAATCTATTTATTTATTTTACCAGTAGAGGTTGTGCGAGGTTGAGGTTAATTAGGGTACATTATGTGCACATGCATAATCTGCATTAGCTTGTTTCACACAGCAGAGGTAAGAAAAAGATATTTTTAATCTAACCAAATCTGATTAATTATGCAAAATTTTTAAAAAGACAATGCACGCTCTACACAATTTTCTTGCTCAATTTCCTTGAGCTGAGCTCACAGCTAAAGTTTTTCTCTGCTATGAATCCAGTAATGTGCTAATGGTCCCCTGCTTTTCATGTGAGCAGGTCCCTTTATACAGCAATATTGACAAAGGCACCCATATAGTCAATTTGACCACAAAACTCAAACTCGTTGTAAAAATGAAGCCATATAATATAAAAACGATATATTTACCTGATAATAGGAAAATAATTTGGCATAAAGGTTTGGACAGAAATATTGATTCTGTATTAGTGATGTTTCACACATATTAGAATCATATTAAAGTCTTCAAGACTATGAAACGGGGACCATGGCAATCACCTGATTCCAGCTCTTCTCACTCTGGATGCTCTTAACCAACTTCGTAACTTCACAACTTCATAATAGTAGGATACTTAAAAAAAAAAACTATGTTTCGTGTTGTTGTTGTTGTTGTTGTTGTTATGACATTTTTAAAAGTAAATTTTAGTTTTGTATAGAAATTTATATGTTGGTGAAATTGTGTAGTTTGTCTACCAATTAAGCAGAAGCAAAATCTAAAAAAATGTAAATCATGAGAAACAAGTTCAATAGTCTGGAAGTGTACAATGTTGTAATGCCCTTTGAAACGAAATTTGTTGTTTTCTTAACAAAGTATGTGTAGTATCCCCTTTCTTTGTTATTGCACACATTAATTCAGCTGTTAACACACTGTGACATACCTGGAGCTCCACCAAATCAAACATATCAAAGTGAAGACATGCCAAACAAAGGTCCTGCCAATGGATCTGCTTGAACTGTAGAAATAAGGTTTTTCAGTCTTGTAGCATTCATGCAAAATAAAAGTGATCTGCTGAGAAATATGTATGCAAAAGGTGTGGAGTGGCATTTATTCCAAATCTGCTAGAATGAGTAGAGTTTCAGGGCAAATTTAACTTTCATCTGTCACTCAGTAGGGGCTAGCTAATTTGCAACCAAATTTTGATTTGTAGCTATTGCTCAATTTTTATTATTTATATTATTTGAAGCAATAGCAAATTCTTGTAATAGTGCATTCGTCCAAAATGTCAAACACTGCATATGTTTCTTGTAATTAAAATAAGTTAGTATTTTTATTTCTACAAAATGAATATCAATTCAATAGATTATCTCAAAATTATGGCATTTTAATTGTTGGAGACCAAAATCACCATTTTAAGTGCATATAATGCAGACATTTTCAGTTTAAAACCATAGCTAATTTGTTTTGTAGCATAACTACTGTACGTTATGCTAACTTTATGTTACATAATATTTTATTGAAAAACAACAACAACAAAAAGACAGGATTTGTGATCCTCAGAGGACATCAGAATGTACTATTTTCGTGTAAAGTGCCAAGTTAGATTTTTGTTGCGATATCATGTGACGATGGAGTTTATAAACTTGAATCAGGTCCAAGGTTCAAAGGCCTTGTAACCAGCTGCTTTGAGAAACTGTTTTATTTAATCTCTTCTTTTGGTCTTCTATGTGAACATGGAATGCTGTCATAATGCGTTCTTCTGTGGCAGATCATCACTAATAAAAACATACTCCATATACTGTATATTTACAGATGAACGTACTGTTCCTCAAAATTCATTGCTTTGGGAGAAATTTGTTTTGTATCAAGGTCATACTTCCAGTACATATAAAAAGAACAACGACATTAGTAGGAATACCAGTGTACACAATACACATCAGTATCAATACAGAATGCAAAACAATTGAAATGCAAAATATGCATAAAAAAGAAAACAAATAAAATGTACACCAACAGTGGATACAGTAAGCTTTATACACAGACAAAACAAAACGGATAACAATTAGGCCCAAAAGTCAAAATTGTCTACTTTAATGCATTTTTCTACTACAAATTGTATTTATTTATTTTTAATCACAACAATTTGAGTAAAAAGTTGAACAATAGACACAAATGACTTAGTATTTTTTATCATAATGAAAGTTTTGAGAACAACCCAAAGAGCATCTATTGCTTCAATTGTAGCAAGAAAATCACTAATTTGCTTACATTAATGCATTATTTGAATTAATTTATACATTACATATACTAATGCACAGAACTGATTGAGTACTATTTCATTGTGAATATGGCTATAGCCACTGGGCAGTGTAAAGTGGCTGCTGTACTGTATTCAAGGGATAATGTACAGTCAGACGGCCGTTATTACAGAATAAACCCTGACAGGTTGATCGGGTCACCAGTCATCCTAAAGGAGTTTATTCGGAGTTAAGGACCAGCTGAATGTACTGCACATTATCCAGATAGCAAAGTGAATTACAGTGAGAACACTTAAGTTCAGTTTAGGTTTAGTGTTTCTGTGTCACGATCTTTATCTTGCTAATAGATCACGGATCAATAGTAGCTCATCATCAGACTAGACCACACCACCCTATTACACACCTGCCCAGATACATTTCATTATAATCATCGCATTATTCTTATAATAAAGGAAAATTTATATTATTTTATTGAAATCAGCATAAATAATAATACATCATTTTTTCACATTAGTGTAATGAGGATTGAGGCCACTGTGGCCATAAAATAAAAGTCACAGTGCACAAACCATATTTTCTTGGTGCAGAATATCATTTCGTATTTCTTTCCTTTGGGTGAAATATGACCAGACATGTTTCGTTTTCGTGAGATTCACCCTATTATATCTAATACAATGGCATTTCTTCATTTTAAGTGTGCTTTTATAGTTTCTGGGCCCCTGTAAAGGGTTAAAACCTCTTTGGCCAGACGTCAAGTGCTCTCTGAGTCCCCACAGCGATCAGATGAGAGAGCTGCACGGTTCTCTGAGTCTCGGGTCCATGTTGGAGTTGCTCTGCTCTGCTGGGTCATTTCAGGCCACGTCTGTCCGAGCACAGGAGCAAACGCTGGTATTACAGGGATATCTAATAAAGGACATACACACAGACTGTGCTGCAGCTTCGAGGTGAGTCATTATTTCCTGTGTGTTACGTCTGTGTGAAGTAAAACGGCACTGCTTTGCTGTGAAATGTATCCGTGTGCAAGAGCCAAGTGCAACTCGGTGTCGCTCCGATAGCTGCTGTGTTTCTAAACTACATGAAATGTCACAGCGCTTGATTAATGTTCCACATGCGTTTTCAAGCGGATGTGGAGGCATTTATAAACATCACCTTAGCCTACATTTACCCCGAAGCAAAAAGATCCCTTCTTGACATTCTTATGAATGTCATTAAAGCAACATCCTTCATGTAATGCTCAGTGCTGTGTTGTTGTTGCTTTTGCTGCTGAAGTTATGGTTGCACGCAAACGGTCATGCATACGTGCATGCGTCGTGTACCATGTTTGCAAACTTCAGTCAGACGTTACAATAAACTTTTATGACATCCGACCGTTTTTGCTCTTAAATGTGTTAGAGTTAGCCGGTGTTATTTGATTGAGCCCAACGGTTTGACCCACTTACACATTTTTGAAGAAATGTAATCATTATTATATTAGCCAAAGATTGCAACATTTGCATTCTAATCTGGCTACATGGTGTGGTTGTAGCTACTATACTACAATTGTTGCAATTGTTTGTGCGTGCAGGGGAAGGCCAACTATCATTTATTATATCTGTAGTTATTAACTCTTAATGAAACACTTTGTTTTGCTACTATACTGTGCATGCTATTTCTCTTGAATGCATTATGTGTACTGTTATACATGGAATACCCAGATGACCTACGGCAGTCCTTCTGAATTCCAGTCCTGGGGTACCACTGCTCTGCACATTTTGTATGTCTCTCTTAAAGGGATAGTTAACCCAAAAATGAAAAGGTTGTCATTAATTACTCACCCTCAAGTCGTTCCAAACCCTTAAGACCTTCGCTCATCTTCGGAAAACAAATTAAGCTATTTTTGATGAAATCCGAGAGCTTTCTGACCCTACATTGACAGCAAGGTAACTACCACGTTCAAGGCCCAAAAAGGTACATCAACAAAATAGTCCATGTGACATCAGTGGTTCAACCGTAATTTTATGAAGCTATGATAATACTTTTTGTGTGCAAAAAAACTAAAATAACGACTTTATTTAACAATTCTTCTCCCCCGAGTTACCATCTACAGCCATTATCGGGAGCACCACAACACATGCACGTGGTTTCCTCTGCTCGTAAACAATGCGCAGCGCATGCGTGTTCTACGTCAGCAGCATCACGTGCATGCGTCGTGTTACTTTTGATAATGGCGGTAGATGGAAAGCTCTCGGATTTCACCAAAAATATCTTAATTTGTGTTACGAAGGTGAATGAAGGGTTTGGAACGACATGAGGGTGAGTAATTAATGACAGAATTTTCATTTTTGGGTGAACTAACCCTTTAACTAGCGTGCTAGCGATTTCACCCCAGTGCTTCTCTTTGTCCTTATGGTTTTGGGGGAAATCTGGGATAAATCGGCCTAAAACTCCTGTAGTGTGAGCCTGGCTTCAGACTGGCTACACACTTGAAGATTTTAAGGTCGATTTTAAGCCCGATTTGCACCCCCAAACTATGGCTGGGCGATATAGCTAAAAAAATGTATCAACGATATAATGTTTCATATCGTTCGGTATCGATAATTATTTAAATTTTTTATAACCTTTTTTAAAACAAAAAGCAATATAATTTGTTTTTTTAATTTAACCACTGTATTTATAATTAACACAATTTATTGAGACAAACAATGCAATTACAATGCATTAAATTGTCAATGCAAGGAAGTAACTCTATAAAAACGTGCATTACGTCTAAGTTAACTCATAAAAATCTAAATAAAATTGTGTATATTGCATAAACAATTATGAACAAAACAGCATCATGTATTTATGCATTGCTTCTATATTTCTCTAATATTTTGAATGAATAACGCAGCAACTGCACGTCTCGTGTGTCTATGGGACTCTGGTCGAATCATCTAGTGTGTGCGTTCAGAGGATTGTAATGCTAAAAATCAGTTGAAACTGTCATTATGTCTGTGGTCTCCCACAGTTTTGAAATCGGTTAAGATTTGAAAATCGCCTAGTGTGTCACGGGCCTTATCTGACGCCCTTGTTTCAGTTAATGGATCTCCCTCCTAATGAGCTGATGATCTGAATCTGGTGCGTCAAATAAGGGATACACAAAATGTGCAGAGCAGTGGTACCCCGGGATAATCACTGACCTACTGCATTTTGCGAAATATGCAGTATTCAACAACAGCAGGCTGCATGGAATAAGCATGAGCCGCGTTCTCAATGAAGACAAAGAAGTTTCAGTTAAGGACAAAGACTATAGAATACTTGTATCGTTTTGAATAGGGAAAAATGCAATGCTCAATATGGCCGCTAATAAATAAGTAAGCTTTTTTTAATGCTATTTGAGCAAAAGAAACAACATTTATGAGACCGTTGTTGTCAGATTTTATTGGTGGCAACAGCAGGCTGCATGGAATAAGCATGAGCCGCGTTCTCAATGAAGACGAAGAAGTTTCAGTTAAGGACAAAGACTATAGAATACCCAAGACTCGTCACTTGTATCGTTTTGAATAGGGAAAAATGCAATGCTCAATATGGCCGCTAATAAATATGTAAGCTTTTTTTAATGCTATTTGAGCAAAAGAAACAACATTTATGAGACCGTTGTTGTCAGATTTTATTGGTGATTTCAAATATGAAATTGAATCGTAAGTTTGGTGAACAGTTTTGGAGAATTCGATGTTTCCCCATTCAAAGAGATAGGAGCTGCACTTGCATGCCCAAGAGGCATTTCAAAGATGTCTGCAAAGTGAAATTACTTGTCTAATAGGGACTTTGCTAAGGATAAATGGATTTCCAGCGCATGCATTAACTCTACTACTAGATATATTTATGGAGATGAGAAAAAAAACAAAACCTGTACATCTATTAACAGCTGTTAGTCCATCTTGGCTGAGCTTTCAATCTCTGTTTGAGTGCGCTTGTCACGCGTCTAGATTTTAAATAACTAAGTTGAGCGTGCAAAAAATGTATCGTGAAGAGCATTTCATACCTGCTCGTTAGGTGTGCGCAAGAACCGTTTACAATCCCACATGCGCTACAGAGTCCCACAGAGACGCAAATACCAGGTTTGAGTGTGTGTCTGTGTGTGCACGTGCGTTTGTGTGATCATGTTTGTTCCACATTGCATTTATAAGAGCAGTTAGCCACATCCAGAAAAATGAATGGATCTCTATGGGTTTCTGCTGAACATATGTTAATTGTACTTTTTTTTTTCTAAACCTAAACCTGTATTTTTCTGTAACCAGCAGATGACAGGATTCTGACCCTAACTCCTACAGTAAATCAAATCCAGAAACAAATTAAATATTTAATTTTGATCATTAAAGTGTTTATTTTTATAATATTTCAAATGCATGCTAGTGGTGTAGTTGAGGAATTTTGTGGTAAATGGATTAAAAAGTATTTTGTATTCCCCCAAACACAGCATAATCTGCATCAAAATTAACTTCAATAAATAAAATTATTGTTAAAAGTCACACATTATTTGTTGTTTGTCACATGTAGTAGACCATTTTTGTGCCGTGGGTAATATTTTTGCAGAGGATTTCCACCCAGCTACCACTGCAAGTATATTTTAAACCTGTGGGAAGCACTGGTATCCAAAAAAAACAATTCAAATTTCAGTGTGCCCATTAAACTGGAAGGGATTTTTAACATCTGGTAATTTGGAAATTTGATATCTCTTCCGAAATTAAAACGTTATTACACAAAAATATATAATACAAAAATAACTATTAAGATGATCTAGATACTGTTTGCTGAATTAAACATGCAACATCTTAAGTAGGGTTGGGTATCGTTTTTTTTTTCGATACCGGTGCCAAATAGATACTTTTAAAATGGTTCCTGTGCCTAAATGGTGCCTGAACCGATACTTATTAAAAAATAAATAAATAAATTAAAAAATCCCCCCAAAAATTATGGATTGGCCATTAGAATAGAAATAGAATAGAGAGTGCAAATGTTAGAGGGTCATGTTTTTTTAATTAAAAAACCAAGGAGATAAAATTAGAAGTAGCATTAGACTAGAGAGTGCTAGAGTTAGAGGGTCAAATGAAGATGAAAGAGATGTGTTTTCAGCCGTTTCTTGAAAATATTAAGGACTCAGCTGCTTGGATTGAGCTGGGCAGGTCATTCCACCAGGAGAGAACAGTTAATGTAGAAGTCAATGAAAGTTTTATCATAGGTGTTTTCAATACAAGCATTTCAGTCAAATGCAATTTATGCAATATTTCAAACATTTAACCCAGTTGGGAAAATCAACCTATGGCAACAGTTTAAAAGTAGCCCAATTCTGTGGAAAAAACGTGGACTTGGCAACCCTGCATCCAACAAGAGCTACAGGAGTCAGCTTTGACTGATCACAGGTCGAGAATAAAGAGAGATGACTGACAAGACCATGCTGGGGTATTTGCTGCTCAACAGATCTTGAGCTCATTGACAAAAATCTGATCTTGTAAGATGTGCTCCCTTTACACTGAGTGCATGTGATCACGAAATCGAAAGTGAAAGTAAACCGCGCAAACGCTCATTCAAAAATATTTAAATACACCGCATCCTGAGAGCAGCTCCCTGATGCGCCAAAATTATACAGAATATTAGAATGTTTAAAGGGGTCATATGATGTTGCTAAAAAGAACATTATTTTGTGTATTTGGTGTAATGCAATGTTGGGCATGGACAAGTCTTAACTTTTATAAAGAATATCTCTTTGGATGTGAGACTTTAGTCTTTGCAACTTTACAGATCTTCTTTATGCACCAAGAGCTTGTAACACTCCAAAGAGAAAGAAGTTAGAAGCAAAACTTTCATTGTACAAAAAAAAGCTAAAAGACTAGTGCAATCGCTTTGTTTTTACAATAGCATATTATTATTTTATTATCTGCAGCTAAAGGAGCTGGAATGAATTAGAAGTTAGTGTACAAAAAAAAGCTAAAAGACTAGTGCAATCGCTTTGTTTTTACAATAGCATATTATATATTTATTATTATTTTATTATCTGCAGCTCTCTAATTATTCATCGGAGGTCACAGAAAGTGAAAATGCAGGCACCCTACATTGTTTGTTTATTATTTCATTTTAGAATGAACAGGGATTACTGAATAGAAAATATTCTGAAGGCAAATTTCCGTCATATAATGCAAATAATACACATGTATGCAAAACAGACATATATCTTCTATCTTCCAAAACAGTCATTTTTTTAACATCATAGACCTAATATACACACATTTCATCGCAGAGAAATAAGTTGACTAAAACATTTGAAAATAACAATGTAGGCGTCAGAAACCTGTAATGTTTAAAGCATCAAAAACAATATAGTTGCCTTGATTTACAGGCATATTACCATACATGTATATCTTCCAAAAACATTAACATTAACATTAGACCTATATGGTCGTACTATATACACATTTGATCGCAGAGAAATAAGTTGGCTAGAACATTTGAAAATAACAATGTAGCCTATGTGTCGGAAATCTAACTGTTATGTTTAAAGCATCAAAAACAATATAGTTGCCTCAAATTAGCAGATTACCGCAGAACAGATAGCATTTCACCCTATTTAACTGGTTTATCCTATTAGGTTTTGAAATAAAGTAAGATGTTACAGTGTACAATTCTCATCTACTTGTCGTTGCTGTTTAGGAAAAGCAAAGCATTGACACTTGCTGTACCAAGAGAGGTACGTCAGTTCTCCAGAGCACGTCCAGACAGTCCGAAGTCATGCAACTGTTTCAACAGTTCTGGTTTTATGTTTGTGGCAGTTTTTGATTCGAACGGGAAAGCACTGGTGCATATTACCCGGCTCTGAAACATCAAGTGTTCATCTATAAAGTGGAGAGTGGTGCACGTGTAGCTGACTTTACGAAAATCATCAGTCCACATGTCAGTGGATGCTCCACAAGCAAAGGCCTTAGCAATAGCCTGCTTGACTGTGGGCAAAAGCTTTTGTTTCAAGTTAGCACACCTCTCCAAAGTGGCACGAGGAATAGTCACTCCCGAGGGAAGAAATTCTTTGACGTCACACTGGCCGTGCTTAGCTCCAATCTCCACCAAGCTCTGTGCTAACTGACAAAATGCACTTGTTTCAAACATTCTGTAATGTGCGACACGTTTGCCGCGACCGCACGATATTCGCCTCAATCGCGTCTTCCATGCAAGTTAAAAAATTTCAACTCGAGGGGAAAATTCGCATGACGCGTTCTCGCGCAAGCCAATCAGCGAAGAGTTTCTTGACACGTCCAGTTGAAGCAGACAATAGAAGAGAGCATTATTGCAGCCATCTGTTATTATATAGGTCTGGAGAATAGAAAACAATTAAAATCAGTTGTAGTTAGGGCTGGGTATCGTTCAAAAATGTTCGATATCGATACCGATACCTTGACTTCGATACCGGTTCCTGAACGATACTTTTTTAGATATCAATTTTAACAAGATTACATTATCTAAAAAAAAACTTTGGTTTTATTTTTCAGCTTGTTGATGTTTACACAAACTCAAAGAATCATCTCCTGAGCCACTGCACAAAGGAACAAAATGTAACCAACACAATAAATCCGTGCAAAATATTTTTAATAAAGCTCAAATAGTCTTGTTTACACATCTGTTAGGCTACATTTACACTAGTTAGTGTTCGTTTTAAAACGCATAGCTCGGACAGAATCATGATTTCTATTTATTTTCCACTGATTTACTGATGAGCATTAGCAGCTTCCAGCGCTGTCTGCTTGTGTTCTCTCTTCCATGATCGCTGCTCTGACTCAGAGGTAATAACATATTTCATTTCAGCAACATTACATGGCCAAAACGCACGTTAGATGGCATTGACCTATTTTCGTGACGTAGGAAAAACATTTTTGGGCCCCCTTCCCCATTAATATAATAGACCTAATATTACCACCCAAGCAAACAAAAATATTTCTTAATCAGTGGAAACCGATACAGTGTTTTCTATCGGAATAAGCGCTTGCGTTCAGTCAATAAAAATCGAATAGTTCTTCATTTGTTTGAGAACTGAGAAAG
>NW_015506573.1:35407-79371 GCF_001515645.1 Sinocyclocheilus grahami
GTCTATGCGTCTCTCAGCAGCAGCGTCTACTAATAGCGAATCTTTAAGTTAAACTCCTTCATGAACCTCACTACTGAGAAATGTCATGTTGCTTTTCAGCTGTGAAACTATTTTACTGATAAATTCTCGGTGCAGTGCTGACAAGAAGTTTCTGTTCGCGTCTCCACGTGTCTGCACTGTGTGTGCGTCTGTGAGAGAGACTGGGAGAAAGAAAGCCTGATTTCCGTAAAAAAGAAAGACATGGAAATAGTTTGTCATTTTTTACCCTATTGTTTGTTATATTTATTTGCTCAGTGTCTTGAGCAATGTGTAAATCCGGCCCTATTAGACGGCAATCGGAAGTTATTACAAACACTCGATGGTGGTTTAAAGTGAGTTTTGAGTAAAAGCGGAATATAAATCTTCGCTGATGAGATTACCCCTTAGGTATCGAAATTTGGTACCGAACGACAAGACGTTTTTCGATGCTCGATGGTATCGAGGCAATTCGGTCAGTGCCTAAAAAGTATCGAACTCGATACCCAGCCCTAGTTGTAGTGGTAGTTGTATTTTATTAGCATGGCTGCAGAGATGCTGCCATCAATAATAAAAAATAATAGTAATATCCGCGTATATACAGTGGGTACGGAAAGTATTCAGACCCCCTTAAATTTGTAACACACACATTAATACAGGATCCTAACGTTATTCATCCTCCTCTGGATGGTGCTGTGTTTGGCTTTCCATTGTATCCGAGACTTTTTGACAACAGGTACAAAACAGCGATTGTAGTTATCTCCACCATGGTTGATTGCGCTGTTTTTATTTGCGCGAGTAAACATCCCGCGTGTAATCTAGAGCGAGTGACGTGATGCACATATTCGCTTCGCATCTGGTGTGAACACACCATTACGGGTGTGGAATGACATAAAGGTGAGTAATTAATGACATCATTTTCATTTTTGGGTGAACTAGCCCTTTAATGTAATCTTTTACTCATGTTGTTCCAGATTCATATGACTATCTACTGTATAACACAAAACATATTAGGCAGAAAAATGGACTCAGCCACTATTACTTTTAATTTGATGTAAAAAAGATATAATGAAACTGACTGGTGACTGAGCCTGTAATTTTGCTTAACATCTTTTGCATTCCACAGAAGAAAGTCAGTCATGCAGGCCTGGAACAACATTAGGGTGAGTAAATGACAGAATTTTGGTGAGCTATCTTTTTGTCCACATGGTGAAATCCAAAAATATTATACTACATTACATTTGTTATTGATTGCAGTGTGCACTTGAGTCAGCGATAGGTTATGCAGATAAAACCACCATCCCACTGACAGGAGTGGGCATATTTACCCTTTTCCTTTAGGCATACAACAATACAAGTCTCGGACATCTCGCTTATCTAACACACCCATTTTAGGTCAAGTAACAAGCTTATGAGTTGAATTTAAAACATGTACTATTTATGTGTCTCAAGGAATGTGATTAATCATTTATCATTTATCTCATTCTTAAAATCCTTGTGCCAGCTCTGTTTCACATTAGTGAAATGAAACTATTAAAACAGAAGATCGAAAAAGGTTAAACAGAAAACAAAACATATATGTGAATGAACTGTCACAAATAACGAAGCTAGCTAGCTTGTTAGCTTGAGAGTTCTTACCCTCAAATGTGTCGACATAACTCGAACCATCTGATTTAAAGCCCTTCTCCTTACTAGAGGTGTGAGAGGTGCCACTTCGATTGACATCGTTTACCGTAATCAGTGGAAGATCTTGCAAGCAGCGACTCTAAAATCCATGCTAGCACTGGTTAAAATGGAAGGCAAAAATGTGAGTCGAGCAACAAAATGAGGAAGCAACAGTGCGTAGATGTTGATTGCACGTAGAAGTGTGGATTCAGAGAGAAAAAAAGTGAAATAATAACATTGTCATAGAATTGTTTTAAATAATTACATTTTGTTAAATGCCCGACATAGTTTAAAATAATTCGGGTCTTTTCGGGTCCATTATGAAAAAGAACATTTATTTTTAATTACCCGAGACCCGAGGCCACTGATACCGAACCCGACACTCGTCGTTTTGGACCCGAACCCTCTCGGGTCGGGCCTCTGGTTTTCGGATCCAAGTGGACCCGTGAAGACCTAATAGGTCCGCCCCCCTAATATAATGGCAGGGGAAATACTGCATGAGAAATATCCAAATCTACTGTTATGAATGCAGTCATTCAATAAGGTGTGTGTCAGAGCAGGCGATGCAGTGTAAGGTTGTTACTTTTCTGTGTATAATTAAAAAAGTGATATGCAAGATCTATAATGGTTTTTAACAGACAAGCGAAAGAAAAGGGGATGTTGAAATATGGAGACTATTAGGCCTGGTTTCACAGACAGGGCTTAGATTAATCCAGGGCTAAGCCATAGTTCAATTAGGACATTCAAGTAGCTGTTATAAATGTGCCTTAGAAAGAAACATTACTGGTGTGCATCTTGAGACAAGTCAATGATGACACTTACATATTTTAAGATATATCAGTGCAAGTTTCTTTCAGGTAAAACAGCTCAGACATGCATTTTAGTCTGGGTCTAGGCTTAAGCCTTGCCTCTGAAACTAGGGCTTAGTGTTCATCTTGACTCTCCGTAGATGAGAATTTCTCTGCAGCTGGAAGGTTATTTCAGGTCAGCTGTGTTGCCATGTGGATCGGTGAATCTATTTAAAAGCCTGGGTAAAGTTGCTGTCGGTGAGATGACACTGAAATCTTTGTAATGAAGTGCATTTCATGTCAATTTCCTATTTAAATGCAACCTTTTGTAGATGTAATTGCATTGGATAAGGGGCTCTAAAGGTTTGGAAAGATGATGCTGTGTATCAGTGGCAATGAAATTAACCATAGTCATAAAATACGCAATTAGCATATTGGCTTTAGCAGCATCCTGAGACATGCAGATAGAATCAAATAACAAATGACAGATTTGAACTAGTTGCTTGTCACTTGTGCTTAGTGGACCATCGCATGCTGTAATCGCTGTTTGTCTTTCCACAAAAATAGCTTCTTGGGAACACACCCAACAAAACAACTTCTTGTAAGATATCTTCCCAAATACATAGTGGATCTTCCGCTGCCTTTTTTTTTTCTTTCAGGAATTTTTCACGAATGTGTCACAACAATGTTTTCATGTCTTTCAAAGTAGCTTAGCCATTCCTGAATCTCTCCTCGAGGTTGCCCACATAGTAATTACAGCATTTGTTTTTGCTATCAAATTCCAATGGTAGCATATCTGTGGTATGTTTGGAATAGCGTGCTTCCATACTACTCATATTGTTTTCGCAGTGTGTGTACAGTAAGCAAATTTTCCATTTGAATTGAATACCCCGATGACCAAATAGAATTGCCAAAATGTGCAGTACACAACCAGAATACACTGCATTGCATTGTGGGACACGCAATTCCACACAAAGTGTCCAGCACTTGGCAGTGTGAAGGATGTAGTTACACATTTTTAACATCTCCTCATTAAACCTACACAAAATTGGATATGAATGCAAAAAATTGCAATTGCAATGAATGCAATTTAGTTATTAAATATTAATAAAAAATAAATAAATCCAACTGTGTGGACTACAGTCCATACCGTTTATTAAAAGTACAGTTATATGCAGTAAACAGTATTTTTTTTAATCTTCATTCTAGTGGTAATAAATTCAGATTATTGTAAATGCGAGATGATTTGTCCATAAGTAATTTGCGTCAAATTTAAAAACCATCTCCAAATAAGGGCTTCCTGTAAAACTTCACCACTTTCTCCACTCTTGCTCTTACCTGAGAGGAAAACTCGGCAAGGTCTTTGAGTAAATCAAGTGTGTGATTCTCAGATCCAGTTAACACAATAAATAGCCTACATTTCATATTGCTATATATTATTTCTTTGTCATTTTTATATTGTGGATCTGTAGAGTTGGAAATGACTTGTTTGTTATGTGTGGTGTTGTGTCTTTGTGTGTTGAAGCTGCCATGAAAATGTAATTTCCTGTAAAGGATTAATAAAGTATCTACTATTACTACTACTACTAGTAATAATAATAATATAGGTAGGCCTAGACTGCATATACAGGTGTCAGATCTCTCCTCTTTTGTCTGCTTCAGCTCAACCCCAGGTCACAATTATTCATACAATATAATAAAAATATCCATTTAATTCCACAAAATCAGTGTGATATTTCCCATGATGCTGTACACAGTACCATCTTTTTACAAACTCTTTACATGGTTGTATTTATGTATGGTTGTATTTATGATTTATGTGTCCTTACCTTAACCTCCCTTGTCCCTAAAATCATGTCTGGCATTTTTCTTTGGATGACCTTGAGTTTCAGTGACTGTAAATCAATAATTCTTAAAATTTCTCTGGATTTCTGCATTTCTAACACAGTAGTCGTATTCATGTGGCAGAGATTGTTTTCTGTTGCATAAAGGAATGTATTTAACTGCAGAATGGATTTAATCTTATTGGGAAACACATTTTGGCGGCCTTTCTTTCATGTCTAGTTCAATTTAGTTATTTTAAAAAAGGCCTTTGAAAGGTTCTCTGTAAGATTCAGTTTTTGAAAGTGAAAGCATTCTAATTTCTTCAGACTAGAGAAAAGTCATCTTTTTTCGTGCATTAGTTCACCTATAAACAGGTAGGTCTGGTTTGTTTGCATGCATTCTTGTGGAGGAGTAGAACTCTCTTTTGAAAGGGAACTCATGCTGCATCCCCTAAAGGGCGCTATGGGGAGCGGAATACCCACGCCGCCTTGCTGAAGGGATGAGTGCCTTATTGGCTGAGCTAAGTCAAAGACTCAAAGGAGTCCTCACCCCTTCACCAGCAACGCGATCATAGACCGGAGCTTCTCAAGAACAGAGGCTTCAACAGGAGAGAAGAAGTCTTACTACATTCTTATTCAGGTCAGCATCCAAGGAGGCTCACAGAGTGCCTAACACTCAGAGCTAACTGGCCCGCAAAGTTCTGCAGAGTAGAGGCCTAAATAATACCACCTCTTAAATAAGAGGCGACCTGCAACTCCACACTAAGGTCAGTAGCCAAGGAGGCTCCAACTTGGCATACTACCCTACCGCCTAGCCGAGCTCTAGGAGCAGAAGCCTCAGTATGAACAACTCTCCAAATTGAGAGAAGAGCTACCAACAACTCATGCTCAGGATATCTTGTAAGGAGGCTCACAAGGAGCCTACTAATCACCATTACTCTTTGAGTGGAGCTCTGGGGAGCGGAGACCTAACAATGCTCGCACTATCCGAGAAGGCTCACAGAGAGCCTAGTCAACTTGGCAGACCTGCTCTGGTTAACAGCAAACTGGGGTCTAACACCGATAGAAAGGTCACAAAGCACCCGACGTGTGCCCTTACCATAAGCATGGATTTCAGAAAGGGCACAAAGCAGTCATAGCATGCTCATACCATAAACTCTGTGGAGCGGAGCCCTAACAACGCTCACAGAATCCAAGGAGGCTCACAGAGAGCCTAGTCAACTTGGCAGATCTGCTCTGGTTAAGAGCAAACTGAGGTCTAACATAGGGCTGGACAATAATTCAATATCAATATGTATCGTGATATTATTTTTTTCAATAACGGTGATATGATTTTTAAACACATTTCCGATAATTCGATATACATTAACAGTTTCCCATACATTTATTTATTTGTGGCGTTTGACTTCGTTGAATAAACATGAGCACTTTTCAAAATCATAACACGGCGCGGGTGTTTTATATGAATGTATCTCTGAAGGGAAAGGACTGTCTTCAGAAAAGTTTCGATGGCATTTTCATTTGATCTGATAAAGTAGCATTCATGAGCGGAGCTGCTTTGATTACAGCCATTACTGGGGAAACCGCTAGTTTTATCAATCTAAAAGCGCCTCCTGCTGGCAGAGAATGAGTTTTAATTTTAAATAAGCCCGTCTTCAGCAAGGTTATTTTCGTAAACTAAAACTAAGACGAAAACGATTGGTCAAAAAACATTTTCGTAAACTGAAATAAAATAAAAAAATCTAAATAAACTGATGTGGGTCGTTTAGGGAAATACCCATAAATGGCGCATCATGCACGTGAGGTTATCTGACGGAGAGACGCAAAGCAGTTTAAAGCAGAGTCCTGAACGGGTCCTGTTAGGTAAACCTGCATCAGCAGTACACAACAGAACACCCGACCCGTTATCCGACAGCAGCCAGCACACCCATTTAATTCTGTACCCGACCCGTTTGACATAAAGACCGTGACCTGAACCGCACCTGCGTTAAACTGGCTACTGCATCAGTAACGCAAAATTATTAATTTTCTCATGTGACACAAGCAATCAAACCAAAATAGGCATTTTAAGTTGGTGTTTTGAAGAGAAATAGACAATCCAATGTTGAGGCTCCGCCATTATTATTGAATTTCATTAGTCACACTTATTTATGCACGTTTGTTTGCGGGAAAGTGAGCAAGACACGACAGTTACGGTATCGTGATTATAGTTAAATAAGATGAAAGACATAGTAGGCTATAATATAAAGAAATTAGCTACATTTATTTTCAAATTATATCACAACACACATTTATCATTCAGTTTTACATATAATGTAAGCGCAAATTGTGTAGATTTAAAAAGGCATGACTGCTTAATTTTGGTGTGTATTTGTATTTTACCATCTAATCAATCTCAGCATGCTTTAATTTGGTGTTGCTAGACGTTTGCATCACTAAGGTTAAATTAGCCTAAAGCCCTGTTCACACCGCTAGTGAGACAGAGCGACATAATCCCATTCATTTTCAATGGAGAGCTGGTGACTTCCGGCGACAGTGACCGTTGGCGATGGAATTTGGGCATGTCAAGCGATGTGAGTCAAGCCAGAGCCGTAGAGAGAGAGAGTTGCCACAACTCCGTTCACTCCAATGGACCAGTTTTTTACAGCAATGGCGGATCGTGGAGCCGCTCAATAGTTCCTGGAAGTTAGCGCTCATACTATCAGCGCCATAGAGATGCAGCAGTGATGAACTTTTAAAAGATAAGACATTTATAGAACAAAATAGTATATTATCAGCACGGCTAATCAAATTACCCTGTGCATTAAAACAGATTATTATTATTAGATTATTCCTCACTTAATTAGTAGATTTACGGGATGTTATTCATTCTCTTCATGCAGTTTCATCCATCTTTGTGTAATTAAGGCTTTTAAAAGTGATTTTGCTGGTGGGGAATTATTTAATAGACTTGGATATATTGCAAAGGATGCAGATGGACCTAAGTGAGAATGGAAAGTTTGAAATAGGCGAGCAGTTTTTCTCTTTCTATGGCTCTGAGTCAAGCGACAAATGTTCAGAATTCTTCAACTTTATGCAAATAAGCAGCGAATTTCGCGAGCGACAACCAATGGGAGTGAAGTCAGTGGAGAGCACGTGATTCATCTGCTGTAGTGGAGTGCAGAGTCATGGAAAGAGTTGCGTCAACGAAAGTCCAAAACGCTCGATCGTCACGTGATTCACGTAGACCTCAAATAGTTCCAGGAAGTTCATAGCGGGCAAGTGAAATACATTGAGTTGGAGAGATAGAACTGTGATTTTTGGTAATTAGTTGACAAAATAATTTATTTACATTATTTATAAAATAATGTATATGTAGTTATATTAGTGTTGTTTTTAAAAGATATATATAATATCTTTAAGATATCTAATATTTGAAGATTAATGTGGTCAGCTATCCTTACCTGCCTTGTTAACATATTTTAGGCTGAAGTTACCATTGTAAAAGTCCGTGTTTGCTATATAAACGACATTGTGGTCTTCTGCCATGGTAACTTCAGCCTCTCTATATAAATAAAAATATGTATGTGTGTGTGTGTTCTTACAACTTGCTTGTTAGTCAAGTTCAATCACAAATATACCTGTTCAGTGTCGTTTTACTAATCTCATGGTAAATGTTAAGTTCGTTGTCTTAGAAAATTCATTCCAAATAAATGAAGATATTTTAAGTGAAAACTAATCTTGTTTAATGTTTTTGATTCTTGTGCACCCCTCAGTTATTAATATATAAAAATATATTTGTTATATATTCCAATTTAAAACAACTTAAAATATTTTTACACGTTTAATCATATATTTTATGTATGTTGACTTTTGTTATGCACTTATTTACAGCAATCGATTTATACATTTATAATAAACAATAAAGCATGTTGTCCTTGAACAGTCTCCACTATAGTTTGCTGTGCTGCATGGGAGTGCTCCAGTCACTCACAGAAAGGAGTGTGAATGTATGGTTTCCCTACTGATCTGGAGAGGAGGAAAAATGATGCATCAAGTTTTGTTCAATTCACATTTATTTGTATTGCACTTTTTAATATACACATTGTTTCAAAGCGGCTATACAGAAAATGAATGTTTCTACATTACTTTGGCACAGTTACACCTGTTAACAGAACTCTTATTGGTAATGTTCATATGGCAGAAATGTTCTAAAATTAGGCTATACAAAATCACTTTTGAAAGCCTTAATTACACAAAGATGGATGAAACTGCATGAAGAGAATGAATAACATCCCGTAAATCTACTAATTAAGTGAGGAATAATCTAATAATAATCTGTTTTAATGCACAGGGTAATTTGATTAGCTGTGCTGATAATATACTATTTTGTTCTATAAATGTCTTACCTTTTAAAAGTTCATCACAGCGGTCTCTTCTGCTGCATCTCTATGGCGCTGATAGTATGAGCGCTAACTTCCGGGAACTATTGAGCGGCTCCACGATCCGCCATTGCTGTAAAAAACTGGTCCATTGGAGTGAACGGAGTTGTCGCAACTCTCTCTCTCTACGGCTCTGGTGGAGTGTTACGGGGGTAACTAGGCAACCAGTAGTGGGAACGCCCACTAGCGACCTCAGTTGCCAGCCATAAGCGACAAGCAGCAAAAAAGTCGCTGGCGGTGTGAACGGGGCTTAAGTCTTTCTTTGGCCTGCGCTCTGGAAGTGATCTGTTAAATCTAATAAACTTTAATTACTAAAACTAAAACTGAAACTAAACTATATAAAAACTAAATAGAAATGTGTTCCCAAAATAAAAACTAAACTTTTTTGTTTTCTGCAGCGACTCGGAGCACTTTTCATACCCTTGTTTCTGGCTGAAGCACATTTGTTTCAATCTATAAGAATAATCAGCCTGCACTACCAGTCAAAAGTTTTTGAACAATAAGATTTTTAATCTCTTCTGCTCAACAAGGCTGCATTTATTTGATCCAAAGTACAGCAAGAACATTCAAATGTTGAAATATTTTTACTATTTAAAATTGCTTTCTATTTTAAATAGATTTTAAAATGTAATTTATTCCTGTGATCATACATAGGTACATTTTCAGCATCATTACACCAGTCTTCAGTGTCACATGATCTTCAGAAATCATTCTAATATGCTGATTTGCTGATTATCAATATTTAAAAGAGTTGAGTAATTTTTTTTCAGGATTCTTTGATGAATAGATCCAAAGATCAGCATTTATCTGAAATAAAAAGCTTTTGTAACATTATACACTATTCCATTCAGTATAATTTTTATACATTTTTTTGGGAAAGAAATTAATAATTTTATTTAGCAAGGATGCTTAAAATTGATCAAAAGTGATGATAAAGGCATTTATAATGTTACAAAAGATTTCTATTTCAGATAAATAGTGTTCATATCGATATCGGAATTATATCGTATCGACCGAAATTAAGAAATATATTGTGATATAAATTTTGGCCATATCGTCCAGCCCTAGTCTAACACCGATAGAAAGGTCACAAAGCACCCTAGGTGTGCCCTTACCATAAGCATGGATTTCAGAAAAGGCACAAAGCAGTCATAGCATGCTCATACCATAAGCATGGATTTCAGAAAAGGCACAAAGCAGTCATAGCATGCTCATACCATAAACATGGATTTTAGAAAAGGCACAAAACGCTTTTATGCATGATGACACTCTAAAACTAGAGGAGGCCTAACTACCTACTAGGCCTACTACATGCTCAGGACATCTTGTAAGGAGGCTCACAGAGAGCCTACAACTCACAGATGCTGTCCTAGCGGAGCTCTGGCGCGTAGAGGCCTCAATGAAGATAACGCTCTTCAGTGAAAGGAGGCCTGACGATGCTCGCAGTAGAAGGCCGAGCTCTAGGAGCAGAGGCCTCAGCATGGCGACTCTCTAAAACAAGAGGAGGCCTCACTATACTCCATTCTCAGGACGCCTTGTAAGGAGGCTCACAGAGAGCCTAAAACCTGCAAAATTATGTCTTAATGGAGCTCTGGCAAGCAGAGGCCTCAATTAAGATCTCTGTATAGCGAGAGGAGGCCTGATAACACTCGCAGTAGCCGCAGAGGCTCACAAAGAGCCTAACAAACAATAACTCCGCTGTAGGAGCAAAAACCTCAATAATGATTCTAAATCAAGAGGAGACCCCTCCATGCTTAGGATACCATGCAAGGAGGCTAACAGAGCCTACAACTCGCAAACACTAATGGAGTTCTGGGGAGTAGAGGGCTCAATAAAGAACTCTCTGTAAAGAGAGGCGGCCTGATGATGCTCACAATGGCCAAGGAGGCTCACAAAGAGCCTAGTAACTTAAACACAAACCAAGCGGAGGCCTCTCCGATAAGATAACTCTCTCCAGCGAGAAGAGGCCTAGCAATGCTTGCGGTAGCCAACGAGGCTCACAGAGAACCTAACAACTTCCACTACCTAGCCAAGCTCTAGAAATGGAGGCCTCAATATGACAACTCTCTAAATCGAGAGGAGACATAACTATGCCCTATGCTAAGGACATCTTGCAAGGAGGCTCACAGAAAGCCTACAAACCACCGATGCTGTCCTAGCAGAGCTCTGGGGAGCGGAAGCCTCAATAAAAATAACTGTTTGTCGTGAGAGGAGACCTGACAACGCTTGCAGTAGGGCTGGGAAAATAAATCGATGCATCGCGAATCAAGAAATGATTCAGCATCGATTCTGAGATTTCGGAATGCATCGCGATTCACTCTTGAATCGATTCTGAGCTTAGTTTTGAACAGCAGATGACACTGCATGCTTTAGAAACAGCCGTATTCTGCTTGTATCCAATTCCTTACACACACTTGAACCTAAAATAATCATTCATAAAATTTGAAAATGATGAAGCGAATTATAAGAGTGTTCACAGTGGGCTGTGTTTACATTAATCTTGCGTCATAAAAGCATTCTAAGCTCAAACGTTACATGACTCAGCCGAACACACAAGCGCTCTTTAGCACTCTTCTTCATCAGCATTTGAGTGTGCGGATAAAAACTAGATTAGAGTGCCATCTGCTCTTAAAATCTAAGCTCAGAATCGATTCCAGAGGAGTCGCGATGCATTCTGAAAATCTCAGAATCGATCAACGAATCGATTCTGCATCGATTTATCGTCCAAGCCCTAGCTTGCAGTAGCCAGGGAGGCTCACAAAGGGTCTAACAACTTAGCAAACTGCCTGGCCGAGCTCTAGGAGTAGAGGTCTCAACATGACGACGTTCTAAGATGAGAGGGGACCTAAATACGTCCCATACTCAAGACATCCTGCAAGGAGGCTCACAGAGAGCCAAAAACTCATACTTGCTAGCCTATAGCTTTGCTCATAGGTAGAGTTGGGTACCAAAACCCGGTACCAATATAGCACCGGTACCTATGTAACCGGTATGCACTAGAACCGAATCCAAATGCAGATTTCGGTGCCTCATTTCAGTGCCAAGCCTGAGCGATCGATTAAAATATTTGTCCTCTGGTTCTCTGAAACGAACATAAGAAACATCATCACCGCACGTGAAAAATAATTTCCCGACTGAGAAAATGCACGTGAACTCAAGTCGGAAAGCTCTAATAATACAAATCCAACACATCTTTGTAGTAACGAGAGTGTCCACTCCTTTAAACATTCTAATATTGTGTATAATTTTGGCACATCAGGGAGCCGCTCTCAGGATGCGGCGTATTTAAATATTTTTGAATGGGCGTTTGCTGTTTACTTTCACTTTCGATTTCGCGATCACACGCACTCCGTTTAAAGGGAGCACATCTTACAAGATCAGATATTTGTCAATGAGCTCAGAATCTGTTAATACTCAAGCATGGTCTTGTCAGTCATCTCTCTTTATTCTCGACCTGTGATCAGTCAAAGCTGACTCCGGTAGATCTTGTTGGATGCAGGGTTGCCAAGTCCGCGTTTTTTTCCCACAGAATTGGGCTACTTTTAAACTGTTGCCATAGGTTGATTTTCCCAAGTGGGTTAAAGGTTTGAAATATTGCATAAATTACATTTGACTGAAATGCTTGTATTGAAACATTTTGCATTCTACCTACATTAAATGTTCCCTCCTGGTGACCTGCCCAGCTCAATCCAAGCAGCGGAGTCCATAAATATTTTCAAGAAACGGCTGAAAACACATCTCTTTCATCTTCATTTGACCCTCTAAATTTAGCACTCTCTATTCTAATGCTACTTCTAATTTTATCTTCTTTTTTTTGTTTTATTAAAAAACTTGACCCTCTTAACATTTGCACTCTCTATTCTATTTCTATTCTAATAGCCAATCCATCAATACCCAACCCTACTCATAGGTCACCCTACCTAAAAGCAGTGGCCAAGCAGGCTCAGAAAGCCTAATAACTTCACGATGGAGTTATAACAACTCAGCATAACAACTCTCTAAGATGAGAGGAGGCCTAACTATGTCCTATACGCAGAACAGCTTACCAAGGAGGCTTACAGAAAGCCTAACAACTTGATGATGCTATCAGAGTGGAGCTCCTTACTAAACCTGCCATTCAGCAGAACATAAAAAGCCAAATGGCCAGGTCAGAGCCTTCAATGAAGATGCCTCAGCTACTGAGAAACAGAAAAGAAGCATCGATACATTTCCACCAAATATGGAATCCCTTACAATCTCTCTGCCTCAGCATGGAGATCAAAGGAAAAACAGAAGGGACACAGGGACAGGCACTATGCATAGACAGAAATTGTTTTCCACAAAATCTATCTCGTGCTGCCAAAACAGATCTAATCTGTCATTGGTGCAAGCTATAACTTTAATGATAACTACAGCACTTTTCTGTCTCTAATTCCTCAGAATTAGATGCATAAAGAACAATAATGATATTTGAGTCAACAAGAGGAGCCAAAAAAGGAAAACTTCCTGTTTGACTTGTCCGTGCTCTGCATACAAAACCCGCGTTTAATCCAGACTCACCGTAATGGTGGTCGCGGGACCTGACTGTGGGGTGCAGGCGCTCAACTCTCATCCCTCAAGAGAAAGTCAAGCCCGGGTGGAACCAATTACTGCAACCGCATCGCGAAAAATTCAAATGACGGATTCTATCACTCTGAAAAGAATCATATGAGAACAGGCGTGAATGCATCGCTATAAGTGTCTTATAGAGAGCCGAACACGCTTGTGCAAATGCTAACTAAAAAAGTGAAGTGACATGTGACATGTGGCCAAGTATGGTGATCCATACTCGGAATTAGTGCTCTGCATTTACCCATCCAAAGTGCACACACACAGCAGTGATCACACACAAACCATGAACACACACCCGGAGCAGTGGGCAGCCATTTATGCTGCGGCGCCCGGGGAGCAGTTGGGGGTTCAGTGCCTTGCTCAATGGCACCTCAGTCATGGTATTGAAGGTGGGAGAGAGCGCTGTACATTCACTCCCCCCACCTACAATCCCTGCTGGTACGAGACTCGAACCCACAACCTTTGGGTTATGAGTCCGACTCTCTAACCATTAGGCCACGACTTCCCCAATAACTACTATCCCTCAGGAGAGAGCAGAACGGAAAGAGATCCTACCTGTCTCTTGTAGTCAGTCTTGTGAATGCATCATACCTAGCGCATCCAGCTCGCTTGAAGAGAAGACAGAATTCCACCCAAAAGCACATCCCACATCCCTCGAGAATGGGGACGGCACACATGGAGATTTCATTGAGAAATCCTTTCAATGCATGCATTCTGCTAGGGGATGCAGCACGAGTTCCTTTTCGAAAAGGGAACAACTCTACATGAGCTAGCAGTAGTAGTTAGAAGAATCAAATTTTAGTTTGTTTCAATTTGTGCCGCATGCCGTTCCTTTCATTTAAAGCAGTAAGCTTTCGCCTCTCCTAAACTTGACGTCGAAATCAGTCCAATCATGTAATGTGACTGTCGTAAAATGCAGTCTACTGGGGTACATGCTTGATTTTAAAAAGCGCATTAACTGCAAATGAGGCTGTTCCCCAGGCATGCTATGTGTGCATGCTTCGAGGAAGAGCTGAACACGAACACGCAAAGTATATTGAGTGTTTCAGGCGCACACATAAACAGTCAAATATACACGAAAATGTCAAAATATGCAAATACCTGCTGCTGTCTATGTCATTAATGTCAATCAAATATCAAAAGACAGAGAAAATCACTCACTGCTCTTGATTAAAACTCACTCACTGCTTTTGACTTTATAACTTTGAATTTATGAATAAATTTGATTCATACAGTGATGCAGTGTTTTAAAGTTTAACTTGGGCTTTAATGACCATTTTGAATGTTTAATGCAATACTGTGTTTTAAATTGTTCAAATAGATAAGTCATAGGCTTGTTCCAGTCTGGATATTCTCAATAGTACATCTCAAAATTGGGAAGACCGCAATTCAGATTGTGGATCATATTTTGTGTGATAAGATCGTGATTTATTTTGGGGAAGATCGCATACCCCTAGTGTGGACATTTTTCAGTAATAACTTTTTGTTATTTGACCTCTGAAGTACAGAATGAAATGTCTGGTGTGCAACAAGCTTTGGAAGTTAGCTGCCTACAGTACAGTGTTTCCCTCACATAGACTTTACTTGGGCGGGCTGTCTAGTTATATTAATGGCCCAAGTAACATTTTTGCTTTTAATATTTTTATCATATTTTATATTTTTTTTTTACCCACCCGAAATAATGAAACCGTCCGCGATTAATTAACAAGTGGAAAATCTCCTCTTGTCCTACAAGTTTTGTATCTGCTTGTTCTGTGTGCACGAGAACTGTTTACTCCTCCATTCCCTCGTGTGCTGCAGTGACGAGGTGCATATTTCACAGATAAAGACAGGGCTCGACAGTGCGGGCGCTTCAGTCGCATTTGTGACTAAAAATAGATGTGTGCAAACTGTAAAATAAATTTAGGAGCATGTGTGCGAATAAAGCAAAATCCCTCTAGGTGAGTTTTCTTAAATGTCATAAGTCTTCAATACATGAAATGGTAAAACAAACATCTTAAAGGTTTAGTTCACCCAAAAATGAAAATTCCAACGAATGAAAATGCAATGAAAAGCATCCTAGGTGTATGTGACTTTCTTCTCTCAGACGAATCCAATCGAAGTTATATAAAAAATTGTCCTGGCCCCTCCAATCCTTTCAATGGGGGTAAGTGGGTGTTTGTTGTGAACAGTTCAGAAGATGTGAAATAAAGTGCGTGCATCCATAATAAAATGTCCCTCACGCGGCTTCGAGAGGTGAGTAAAGGCCTTCTGTAGCGAATCGATGCATTTTTGTAAGAAAAAGAACCATATTTAAAACATAATAATCTAATTTAATCTAGCTTGCGCTCACTTTTGTACATGGAAGCAGCTCCGGGTGGATGACGTAGGACGTCAGTGTTCTGCATGTGCCGCTCAGAAGTGACGAATGCGGAAGCGCAAGCGGGAGCTGCTTCCGTGTACAGCTGTTGGCGCAACCTAGATTAAAGTGATTATTACATTTTGACTATGGATATTTTTCTTACAAAAACGCATCGATTGGCTACAGGAGGACTTTGTTCACCCCCCAGAGCTGTGTGAGGCACTTTTTATTATGAATGCATGCACTTTATTTCACTTCTTTTGGACTGATGAACTGCAACACATTTTTAATGGATTTAATGGATGACTACTATTAAACAGCTTTGAAGATCAAATACAATTTTTATTATAACTCTGATTGGATTAATCTGAAAGAAGGAAGTTATATACGCCTAGGATGGCTTGAGGGTGAGTAAATAATTGGCTAATTTTCATTTTTGGGGGAACTATCCCTTTAAAATAAAAAATCACATTCGAATGCAACGTCAGAGAGCCTTATCAGTGGCGCACGAGATGCCGTGATGATGTAAGTGTCTTCGTTGCATTTTAATGTTTTTGTTAGTCTATCCAGTCGAACCCACAAGATGCACCACTGCTGCATTTTTCATTCAAAATATTAGAGCGATATAGAAGCTCAACGCGGAGAAGATAGTGGTTAGGTTAAAACCGAAACCAATGCCTTGTCCAAATACCCACACATGCGGTCTTTGCACTTGACCACTTAACCACTTATATGACATATTTCCTGTATTTGGCCCAAGTGTTCAAGTGAGGATAAAGACCACAAGTGTGTGTACAACGTTTCATTACCTGATGGGACACACTTAAAGTGTTTACAGAGTTTTCATTTTTATTTTCAATACTTTGCATTTTAAAATCAACTTCTAAATGTCTGTTCAGTAGTCCCTATAACAGATGACACAATTTCATTTCTGGTGCTTCTAATTAAGTGATAAAAAGCAGTTGCAAATGTTGTACAAAATAAATATACTCACCTTTGCACCAATAAAACATGTAGCACATTGTTTTACTACTAAATTATATATAATATCTAATTATTATTAATGTTTAACATGCATTGGAAAGGCTTCCGTGACCTCACGCACGATCTTGGCAAAAAGTCTCATGGTTTATTTCCAGAAAATTATGCATGATGGGTAGAGTACCGACCGAATTGCGTCAGTACTACCGAGTACCGATTCCCGTTAAATCAATCGATGCCAAATTTTGGTACCTGAGAACGCATCTGGGTGCATACGCTAAAGAGAGACCCTGTGATGTGAGGTCACCCCTGCAACTCGTTCAAATAACACACAGGGCAAGCCGAAATGTTCTGAAGTGTGTTATATATGTAGGGCCATATAGTTTCTGCGAAAACGCGGACGGGATCGTGGAGTCCATTCATAAAAACTTAATTTACTCTATAGCGTGGAATGCCACGGAATTCGTCAATTTTGGACGAATAAATCAAAAGTAGGTCTGCCACTTAATTTGAATTGCTATATGAACTAGTGTCTGTGAATATTAAAATGCAAAAAGACTTTAATATTCATATTCATATATCATATTCAAAAAAGTTTAAATATGAATCCTGCATGTTCCACTTGCCTTTGTATGTATGAATGGCGAAAACGCGGTTTTGTTTACTACACAAATACTGAAGCACGCGTGACGCTAGCGGTGATTTTGGGCCTCACTATATGACGGCATGAACACAAAAACCTAATCTCCAGAGCTGCCGTCACTGTGAGAGTCACTTCACGAGAATTTTACCATTTAATTTGAGAAAACTAGCATCATCATACTGTATACACACAGAAACTTAAATAAAAGTATGGTTTAACATGTAACAGAAATATATTACTCTTGTATTATTTTGTACAGTATAATGAACATCTTTAAATATTCCATTTTCTATCAAATTTTAATAAAACAATTAAATGATAAAAATAAATATTACAACCAAATTAATCCCTTAACTGTAGATTTTTTTTTTTACAATTATTAGCCTATTAAATTTTTTTTAAAAGGAATATTCACACAATTTTTCTTCAATGTATTAATTTCAACAGTACACCTAAGTTTGTTTGCCAAAAAATAAAAGGGTTTAATTTTCATTTGATTCAAAATAAATGTTTAATGCCTTAATTTGATTTTCCGAAAACACGCTTTAAGTGGCCAAGAAGACCGCAAGTGTGGGTATTTGGACAAGGCACAAGCCATTCACACAAAACGCATATTTGGCACATTTTTGAGACCCAAAACTATGACTGTTGCACTATATAGCATCTAGAAAAAAAGAGGTTCAACTTTTAGGAAACATGTCTCGAGAATTTGTGGGGGTTTTATTCCATTCCACTGCATCTCATATGTTTTTTAATGCAATTGTGTGATCGGCGCTTTGGCTGTTTGTATTAAGCTTATGCATAAATACATCATGCTGTTTTGTTTATATTGTTTATGCATTTTACAAAATTATATTTGATTTATAAATATTAGTTTAGTCTGTATGCACTTTTTTATAGACAGCCGATATTTCATTGCATTGAATAAACAATTTAATGAGGTGCATTTATTTTTTTTCATTTTGCCCTCCTGTGGCCTCAGAAGACAGGCCAAATGTTTATTTAACACTTATTTAATCTGCATATAAAATATAAGAAAGGATATATTTGTTTCACTTTAATTTTGTTGAAAGGTTAGAATTTTTTGAATGAAAGATCAAAACGATAAATGATGCAGACTCTTCACAGCTGCCTTTGCTTGTATTTACCAAAGGTGCCAATATTAGTGAAGGGCACTGTAAATGTCTTTTGGCGTCTGGCGTGTTTATTGAGCGTGACGCTAGCGGTGATTTTGGGCCTCACTATATGACGGCATGAACACAAAAACCTAATCTCCAGAGCTGCCGTCACTGTGAGAGTCACTTCACGAGAATTTTACCATTTAATTTGAGAAAACTAGCATCATCATACTGTATACACACAGAAACTTAAATAAAAGTATGGTTTAACATGTAACAGAAATATATTACTCTTGTATTATTTTGTACAGTATAATGAACATCTTTAAATATTCCATTTTCTATCAAATTTTAATAAAACAATTAAATGATAAAAATAAATATTACGACCAAATTAATCCCTTAACTGTAGAATTTTTTTTTACAATTATTAGCCTATTAAATTTTTTTTAAAGGAATATTCACACAATTTTTCTTCAATGTATTAATTTCAACAGTACACCTAAGTTTGTTTGCCAAAAAATAAAAGGGTTTAATTTTCATTTGATTCAAAATAAATGTTTAATGCCTTAATTTGATTTTCCGAAAACACGCTTTAAGTGGCCAAGAAGACCGCAAGTGTGGGTATTTGGACAAGGCACAAGCCATTCACACAAAACGCATATTTGGCACATTTTTGAGACCCAAAACTATGACTGTTGCACTATATAGCATCTAGAAAAAAAGAGGTTCAACTTTTAGGAAACATGTCTCGAGAATTTGTGGGGGTTTTATTCCATTCCACTGCATCTCATATGTTTTTTAATGCAATTGTGTGATCGGCGCTTTGGCTGTTTGTATTAAGCTTATGCATAAATACATCATGCTGTTTTGTTTATATTGTTTATGCATTTTACAAAATTATATTTGATTTATAAATATTAGTTTAGTCTGTATGCACTTTTTTATAGACAGCCGATATTTCATTGCATTGAATAAACAATTTAATGAGGTGCATTTATTTTTTTTCATTTTGCCCTCCTGTGGCCTCAGAAGACAGGCCAAATGTTTATTTAACACTTATTTAATCTGCATATAAAATATAAGAAAGGATATATTTGTTTCACTTTAATTTTGTTGAAAGGTTAGAATTTTTTGAATGAAAGATCAAAACGATAAATGATGCAGACTCTTCACAGCTGCCTTTGCTTGTATTTACCAAAGGTGCCAATATTAGTGAAGGGCACTGTAAATGTCTTTTGGCGTCTGGCGTGTTTATTGAACCAATCAGATAAGAGTAAATCGAGAGTCAGCGAGAACCTCATTTAATTGGCTACAAGAAGGTAGACCCGCCTTCCTCTCATGCTTGCAAAACTCAGTGAGTGAGAGAATCGTACCAAAACTGCAAGTGCAGCTAAAAGAAAGACGGAACTGTACATATCAGGTTATTTCTGGAACATTTTGCCCTACATACACAAGTCATTTAGACATTTGCACATACAGAGTGTTCTACATGCTCAATCAATTTTGCTGTTCTTTAAGCTGTTGTTTTTCCTTGCAAATTGCTGTTCACAGGCTTGCAGTGCTTTTGGCTGTATTTGGGCAAAAAAAATAAAATAAAATAAAAAACCTTCCCAGAAATGTAAGTGCTGTAAAATGTAAGTCAGAACAGTAGAAAACCGATCATATTTATTTTGTGTTAGCATGAAGCTGCAGTTTCACAATTCATGAATTACACTTATAAAAAAACGTAAAATGCTGCAAATCTTTTTTTTTCTTCTTCTTACGCTTGAAACACGATTTACGCCTTTACGATGCTTCTCTATTTAATTTATAATTGCAATCTTATGTACACTTCCACCAATGTTACCCTGCACATGCAACCCTTTTTGGCATCATTTTACGTTTATAGACCTCTATCTCACCAGTAGGGACTTCCAAAGAAATGGGTCCAGTTATGCATTGGGAAATCAAATTTGCTGAATTGAAACTTGCCTGACTACTTCCACACCCTCAAACCAGAGCTTGCAGAATCTCCATATGAACTTGACCTTGACATTACATACAGTGGCAGGTCTATTAAGCTGCATTTACATTGCTGCATCATGGACAGGTCCAGTATTTAGATGCACATTAAATTTTTTTCCCTGCCTATTTAATTGCACTTTAATTTTAATTTTACAACCAGCTTTGTTTTGTAACTCACCAAAGTATTACATTAATGCATTTTGACCAAGTAGTGAAATTGACTGTTCACACATACAGCCGTGTTATCTAGTGTTCATTCCGTTAATGAAATCTATGATGGAAAATGTTTGTCAACAAAGTTTTTTACCCTGACGAAAACGAGACTATAACGAGGCGATAATAAGGTCATGAAACGATAACTGAGAGTAACTGATAACTGAGCCAGTTTTTATATTGTAGACAGGGTGAGTGTATAACGTATTTGGTGTTTATTTAGCCTCTAATTGATATCCTGTTATAAATCTGTACACTAGATGAGGTAAAATAAACCATGCATACGAGTCGATATTCAATTGATTTGAGCTTATTAGTGTAAGAGCTTCTGATGAAAAAAAAAAATACATTTTCTGTTGAGCACACACATTCACAAACACTGCATACAGATGCTGCACTTCTGAACATTGGCCAGAACTGGGATTGATTTTACATACTGTATATAAGAAGCAAATGTTTCCTTTCGAGGGAACTCGTACTGCGTCCTCTAGTGGTCGCTGTGGGGAATGCCTTCAGCGTGACAGCATGTCTAATCACGACAATAACATTGGCTGGCGACAACCTATGACATCTCTACCGGCGTGACCATAGTATAAAAGGACGCTGGGAGAATACGTCATCCTCTTCTTCGTCTTTACTGCCGTTTGTTTATGTAAGCAGCTAAGCATGACTAGGAGTGTATTTTCTCTCGTCAGAGGCTTTGCTCTGATAACACCGGTTTCACACAACCCATGTGTTGTGTGTAGGGATGTACTGGTATCGGGCCCGATACTGGTCTCCTGTACTCGTACTCGTTAAAATGCCCCGATACCAAACAGCATGTGATAAGCCCATATTCAAACAAAGAAACACAGACAACAGAACAACAGACAGCAGAAAGGAGTTAAGGATGTCTACTACGAAGTATATGTATGCAATGAATATAATGTTAGACATTCAGTATTAACGCCTGTATAGCTGATGTGCGCGAGCTGATAAACAAAGCACGCTGAGTGGATTGAGCGCGCGGCGGCGCAGATGCGCGAGTTTGTCGAGTGAATATACCTTTCTCACAGACATCACTGGAAAGTTTGTAGTTCGGGTGGATATGTCAAAAACAAGAAAGTAAAACATTGCACAAGTTACTTAACGAGAGAGAGAGAGAGAGAGCGCGAACGCATTTCTGTTGTGTGAACTTTGATATTCACTCACTTAGCACGCATCATTTGGATTAAAACTAAATCGTAAAAATAAGACCATTTATAGTGGCATTCACTATAAACATAATTTATTTTCAACCTTAGGCATACACGACTTTCTGGCGAAAGTGAAACTAACAGCCTGTGTGAAATGCGCTAGGCTGTACTATTCTGCATCAATACAAATATGTGCACGCGTTGCGCATGTTTTGCTTGAGTGTTTCTGCATTATATGAGTGGCTTTGGAATATAAATCGCAGCACGTTTCAGATGAAAAAACGCGACTTCTATTTCTGAAAATATCCATGTTTATGGTAAGCGCACACGCCGAGCATCCTGTTTGCTTTCTAAAATCCATTTATGGTAAGGGTCATGCACTGCCAGCATTGTACCCTTTCTCCGAGTTGGCTCAAGCTCTGGTTCTCATCTTGGGCCCCACTCTACATATGTATCTATACAGTGATACCATAACAATGTCTCCAATGACTGTGCTGCAAGTGTATATGCCTACCAGCTCAAGGGATCTGGAGAAACCGATCCTATGGGAAGTCTCCTTCTCAGGTACAGTGAAGGTGTATAATGCCGGTTCCTTGCAATTCCCTTTGCACTGGTTACCTTTTGGTTTGTATCTCAAGTCAGAGACTCTTCCTCAGGCAGACAGGTTGTTGGCTATCCTCTAGCCCCCTTGGGAGAATTAGAGGTAGATTTATGAAGTCCTCCTAGGGTCAGGTAATATAGTGAAACCTAGATGCCTGGCCATATCCCCTTAAAGGAATTGTTATCTGATTCTAGGCCTTTGAGCTCTGCCCTGGGACCGGGCTTCCTTGTCAGCCCATAACAGGTAAGTTATTTTGGTTATGTAGCTCAGGCCTTTGGCCAAAGGGGATAGTGTCACTGACAGCCGCTGATGCGTCCGAGGGGGGACTCTGATGGTTTCACTGTGGAGTTGGTGCTTAGTGCTCACCTCAGAAAATATGGCATGCACTTCCCTCTGCATGGCAGCATGGGTATTCTGTTCCCCATAGCAACCACTAGAGGATGCAGTTCGAGATCCCTCAAAAGGGAATGTATCAGGTTACGCATGTAACCATGGTTCCCTGAGAATGGAACGAGACACTGCGTCCTCTTTTCTTGTCATGCTTCAGGAAGGAGCAGATTTTGCTGGCGCCCTTTTATACTGTGGTTGTGCCGGTAGTGATGTCATAGGCTGTCGCTGGTCAATGTTATTGTCGTGTTTAAATATGTGCTTTAGACACCGGTCACGCTGAAGGTGTTCCCCATAGCGACCGCTAGAGGACAGGGAACAATGGTTACATGCGTAACCTGAGATATTTTTTCTTTGCCTTTGTGCTTTTGGAATAGTACATGTGAATTCATGTCAACACGGCTTCTTTCAGAAGATATACTTCAGGCCCGAAACATGTTCTACCCAAATACTTGAATGCAAACACTTTCATCAATGAATGAAACTGTTACTGGTTGTTAATGGTTAACTGCAGTAAAACTCCTAATGGATAGAATTACGATTTCACATTTTAATTATCTGTAAGCCTGCGTTTGATGCAAAATATATCAGTTACATAACATAATGAGAACGCTATTGCAATACAGTGTTAATTTCTTTGTGCTATGTGCTTCATAGTTGCCTGTTGTAGCATGTTGTAATAGACATTAGTCACTCTATTGCCCCTTGAATACCGGTTGCTACTGTTTTTTCACCAAGCTAGCGTAATGAAGCACAATAAGTTTATAGAGCAGGACACTTGCAATGCACTGACTAAGAATTTGCATCTTCATAGACTGTTGCTGTATCTTACATTTGAATGTCCTAGCATTGTGATATATGCACACTTCACTGCTGTCTATAAAGACCAAAATAGCATATTCTGAGCCAAGATAATAGTTGCTTTGTGAAAGTCGCTTTTGTTCTCTATATGGGAGCTGTTTGCAGGCTTGCGCAGGGATTGTGGGATTGGCAGCAGAGCACAGCAACTGGTGAGAGTCAAATGTTTTACAAATGTAGTAATGGCTTGTTTAACCTTTTTTTTTTTTTTTACTTGTAATCTGTCAGTTACTCACAGTCCATTATTAATCTTAAATGTGCTGTATGTAATGTTTTGATCGTACTAAAGCATAAAAATACCGTAATATATTTGGGTTAGCCTACACTTTACAATAAGGTCGTATTAGTTAACGATAGTTTATTAACATGACTTACCAGCTACACTGGAGATTGGTTAAAACTGACAAGCTACACAAAATCGCGTTCAAAATCGACAATGAATCGCCTGCAATTTTGAACGCGATTTTGTGTAGCTTGTCAGTGAACTACGGCTCTGTGTAGTGAATGCCGCTCCATCTAAAAGCACGTGGTGGAGATTTACTACTAATCACAGGAGCGGCTTTACTGACGAGATGCGCATGAAAATCACATTCGATTTTTTGCACAGCCCTAGAATGTAGGGCTGAACGATTAATTGCATTTGCGATAATATCGCGATATGAGAAAACGCGATTTTTCACTCGCAGAGGCTGCGATTACATGGTCACGTGACACGCGAGAGTGAAGAGGTGTGTTCCACTTGAAGATCGATCGGTGTATGACATCAAAGTACGGCGAAAGAAAGCATAAGGAGATGTCTGCGCTCTCTTATAGCTCTTGCAGTACTTTGATGACACACCCGGTCTAAGCAGCGCTGCTTCAAGTCGAGCGCGGGCCATCAGCAGAAAAAGAAAATAAATAAATCAGTAAACAGCCAAAGGACGTAACTTAGAATGGGAGATGGATCGGTTTGTGAAAGGGAAGAGAAAAGCCATAGATGAAGTCGCACAGACCCAGGCAGGTGCTGGTCATTTAAAAGCTAAATGCAGAAAATATGACGAGGCATATCTTGCTCTCGGCTTCACTCACCATGTCTAAGTTATACCGGACGCTACAGTTGTGCATCACGCCGCAACAGCTCTACACTGGACACGACAAAGCGACCGTTGCAAATCATACAGAGAGAATAATAATAATAATATTTCTCTCTATGCTATTTTTCAATGTTTCAAGTGATGCAGGTGTTTTTTTCCCTGTAGGTTTTTTTAAATATAGGTTTAAATTATATGTTTAAAGGGGGGTGCAACCAAAAGAGTTTGAGAAGCACTGGTCTAAAGTTAACAGACAGTGTTTAGTGCAGTGCACATGTTTACATATGTTTATTACAGTGACTTTGAATGGCCTAAAGTAGTGTGGTAAAGCAACAGATTTGTTTTTATATTTCTGCAATCTACTTTAGTTTGTGTGATTTGTTACTGACTTTCATATTAATGTTTACACCAGGCTATTTAAACATAATTATTACATGCTCACAAGGTTGGAAGTTCAACAAATCAGTCAATACAATAAAAATGTAATTCATATCAATTCATGCATCACCTAATTTCATCGTAACATATGGTCTGGCCTACAGAAAAGAACATTTATGTTTAATCTATCTAATAGTGTGTTGGTCATACTAAACAATGATTTATAGCTTGTCTTTGTTGAATACTACAGAACATAAAGAGCTTTAAAAAATAATTGCATATTAAATTGCAATCGCAATATTGGTAAATAAAATTGCAATTAGATTATTTTCCAAAATCGTTCAGCCCTACTAGAGTGTACCTCTGAAGGTTCTAAATGTCTTCAGAAACGATTCGATGGCATTTTGTTTTCATCTTCGCTCCATGTAATACCTAAAGGAAGTGTTCTTAATCTCTCAATACTGCTTTGTCCTCGGAGGTTAACATTAATTAAACAGCTCTAATTGTCAATATTACATATTGCACCTAAATTAATATTTATTGAACTGACATCATAAGAATGAATTTGATCCGTGATTGATTGTAAATGCTAATATGAGCAGGGGCACATTTATATATTTATCAGCTCCAAGTCCAGTCCCGTTTCTTGCACTGTTGTTTGGGTATTGTTTCACTGACAATAGCTGTAGAGCAAGTGAACACAGAAACTGCAGAGCTCTATGTTTAGCCACGTATGACTCAACTACAACTAATGTCACAGTCTTTAGAACTTGATTTTTTTTAAGTCTTTTTAAAAAGCCTTTAGTGTAAAAATGCTGAACTCTTTATGCACTGAGCTGTGGCTCTTCATTTGATGTGGTGCATGTGCTGAGACATCTATAGAGTGCTCGACCCTGTGTCATTCAGTTCCTCAGACAGTGGTGGCTCTGCGTGCATGTGGAGAATGAGGTTTCTCAATCAAATGCTTGTTTGTCATCACATGCAAGACAAAAGACATTGAATCACTTAGAGTAAAGTACTCTCTACTGTGGTACTGTGATGGTACAGTATCAAATGTCGATTTGTCAATTGGAGGCACTTTGAAATACTAAAAGGCCTACACACTATGAGGATGAAAAAAGACAACAAAGACATAAAACCCACAGCTTAACCAAGAAAAGACAAAAGTTTTGGACCTTCTTCAGTGCCTAATTACAATTCAGGCATAAGAGTCATCTTAAAAAAACGAGAAAATTGCGTGTTCAAGTACATCACATGATAGCCAAAACCCGCACGATAAGATCAAAACAAAATAAATAAATAAATGAATAGTAATTATGATTAAATTTCATACAAAATTATTTATGACCACTAGTGAATGTAGATGTAATCAACTAAGAATATGAATGTGTGTATTGGTGGTGCTCTGATTGATCGGCTGCTGAAGTTTGATCGTCGACCTCAATAAAGGCCGATCTCATAAACCGATCTCAAGCTGACGGCACGCACCTGCCGTGAGAGGTTTGGTATGACATGCAGCGGCACCGTCTCAATCTCTGTCCGGCACGGGGAAAATAATTAGAATGCTGAAGGTGAGGTACAATTAATATTTCTTTATTACTAACAACTTGGGGAGCTGTTTTAATTGTATTGGGAGAAGCAACACATGAAACATCGTGTCTCTTCAGAGAAGTATTTGAGTGGTTTTTGGAAACGCTTCTGTGTGCAGAAATAGCTGCTTTTCTCAGAGACCTAATTCAATGACATTTGTATTCCTCGTGATGGGCGGCTTTTTCTTTGGTGCTGTTGCTTGCTTTGTGCTCTTCATGTCCAGAGCTGATAGCTTGATGAGCATCTGAGCTTTAAACATGACCCCAGTCTTTACTCTGAACCCTCAAAAGCCACTGGGCTTTCTTGTCTTTGACTAGACATGTTCTTTGTATAAAAGTATTCGTTTTTTTTTTAAGAGAGAATGAGAATACAGTCTCACTGTCCCATTACCCCTTACTGCATTAAGGTTTTGTTGAAAGATGATTTGGTGCGTAAATGCTGAGCTGATGTTTTTGCTGGCTGATTACTACAAATAAAACCTCTATAAAAGAACACTGGTGTTGTTAGAGATTGCAAGGCGTTTCTCCAGATTCTGACAGATTAAAGGTTTTGGTAGAAATGTCTTTCATCATTAGCAATCACAGGCGAGTCGTGTCGAGACGTGAAGTTCAACATCTATGCTAACTGATGAGGTCTTGCAGAATGAGTGTTGGATTAATGCCAGTTTATTTTACATCAAGATGGTTGTTCTGATGTTGTTGCCATCTCTCAACATAGACAATACTGTTGCGTCATTCTATGAATTGGACGCATTATTTTGGAAAGTGGCTTTTATTGAAGTAAACTGGACGATATTATACATTCTATCACCACAGAATGTCTAAAAGTAATAATAATAAACTACATTGTTCTAAATGAGTAAATAATTTAAGCTGGGACATTTGAAACATTCAAGATTTCAACAGCATTCAAGTGTCAACTATATTCCAAATTAAATAAACACTATTAAAATTTCAAAATTTAGTCACATATGTGATTGATTTATTTGCATGGTAGAGAGTTGATTTTACACTTACATCACTATATTGCCTTGAAAACACCTGACCAACTTCAATAATAATAGAAGCTACTTTAAATTGTGAAGAAATATCTAGGTGCACTTTAGGTTGCCAGATTAGATGTTCATCCATTGATTTGTCAGCATTAGAATGCACAGTAGACCGAGCATTTGAGAGTGTGAAAGTGTGTAAAAGCAGAGAAAGCTGTTGTGGTCTGGCTGGTTGTGTAGAAAGTGACAGTAATGTATTGATGTTCTTTGGGCTGGCTGGATGGATGGAGTGAATAATTGATGAGGTCAGGGAGGGAGGATAAGAGATCCAGAGAAGCTGATGTGTTCACTTTCATGTCTCTCTCTCTGTGGCCATCTTTCTTTCTTTTCTTCCACCACACCCTGTCATTCAGAAACTTGAACTTGAGCTTAAAAACGCCCTGAATATTGTATAGTGTTGTTTACAAAACACATTATGAATGTTATAACATGTTTTATATTCTGGTTTTCTTACCAGCTGTTGTTCCACTGCAGCTCAATGTAATTGACCCGTCACAGCGAGTTTGATTGACAGGTGATCTGACCAGTCATAACACAGAATCTGCCATTTTGTCCAACAAACAAACCAGACAGGAGAGTAGATTAACGTCAGTGGATTGAACTTGAAAAATAGTGTGTATTGACTTTCCGCAAGATACCTTCTGATGTTCACTTATGTTTATTTCGTGTTATAACTAGTCAAGAGGAAGAGATGAACAGTTCACGTGCCACTTGAGCTGAGACGCTACAGCGATCTGTCACAACAAACAGTATTTATTGTTTGAATTTATTACAAAATGACAAAATTTGAAAGTTGAGACTTTGTTTCATACCAAAAGTAACCTGTTCTGCAAAAGTAACTAGAGTCTGTCAGCGCTTTTCCGTTTCCTCTTTGCTCCGTGATGTATTTTTCACTGCGTGAGAACATGATGTGTGGCGAGAGAGCGGACGGCTTGTCTGACGTAGCAACAGTAACGAAGGGGAGCGGGCCTTTGCGAAGGGTCAGTTAAGAAAGCATTCATCTGTCCATTCATTCCATTCTTCATTCATCTTGCCATCCATGGATACATGAATCTGTCCATCCTTTCTCCTGTCTGTCCGTCTGCCCTTCCATCTTTTCAGCCATCCATCTGTCCGTATGTCCATCCATTCTGTATTTCTCATATGATTGAAAATACGTTTAAATTTATTAGCGAAGTGACGTGTGGCCAAGTATGGTGACCCATATCTGGAATTTGTGCTCTGCATTTAACCCATCCAAGTGCACACACACACACACCGTGAACATACACCAGCCATGTGCTGTGGCACCCAGGGAGAAGTTGGGGGTTCGGTGCCTCAGTCGAGTATTGAGGGTGGAAGAGAGCGCTGGTTATTCACTCCACCTACTGACAATCCCTACCAGACCTGAGACTCGAAACCGCGACCTTCGGGTTACAAGTCCAACTCTCTAATGATTAGGCCACAACTGACCCTAATAAATAAATATTTATTTATTAGAATGCCCCTAATAATTACATGTTACATAGTCAAATAAACACTATTCCTATTTTTGTAATAAAAAAAATGCTGTAGATATTTTCAGTTTTTGTGTTTTTTTTTTTTTTTTATGTAGATACTGAGACTATGAATGGACAGTTGTCTGTTGTTACATGCTATTTAAAGGAATATTCTCGAGTAGAATTCTGCATTCCTGTAGGACTCGATGCAGCTGAGTGCAGTGTGGGACAAGTTTTGAATGCTGAGTTTGGGTTCGGGAGAAAAGATACTGATGTGTGTGAGGGAAGTGGGATATAGAAACTATACTTGTGCGACTCTCCCAAAATATAAATACCTAAAAACTTGTTATTTGTCTATTGCACAACCAAAATAAACCTGTTTACAGGTACAGAGTTGGAATATACTCAATGTTTTTTCGATTGTATGCGACAGCAAGGGAAAGAACCCTGCTTTTGCCTGCTGGAACAAATGAAACAATGTGAGATCTGAAGCCTTGTGTTTGGAGGAATTGGAAAATCTATCCGTCATAGACCTCTAATCTGAATTTGGGAAAAAATTGCTTACAAAATCCAATAAGAATCCATACATTTGACAGCTGTCAAGGAGTAAGCATTTCAACATATAGTCAAGTACTGTAAGGGATTGTGACAAACCCTGGATGTATGCTGTTTTAAGCACTATTCAGATGGGATTAAATTATGTTTTATTTACAGTTCTTAACGTGCGTGGTTTTATGGGCTCACTGGAACAGAATTGGGATTGCTGTAGTCATTAATAGAGTGAGTGTCACAGAAGGTCATGTGCTCTGAATGTGTACATTAAGAAAAAAAAGGATTATTCATGTGATCACAACAAAGTGCATATAATTAGAGAATAATTAATTCATCATACCTGTTGCAGCTTTGCCAGTGGCCGTTCTCAGCAGTTCATGATCAGAATTTGTGGTTTTATTTTACATCTGATTGGAGGAAAATTCCAAAAGCTTAACGGTAAAAACAATTAATATACCTTGCTGTAATTAACTACAGCAGTCACTGGGAAAAACACATCTCTCTCACACTTCCCTTCTCATGAACAGTCAACTGCCAAAAGAACGACACTATATTCCAAGGACAAGGGCAGTATTTTTACATTAAGCATTTTCTCTCACTTTTAAACCCCATTATAAGAAAACACCATAGAATTGTGTGGTGTGCTCAGAAAGTGGTCTTGGAAGATGCTATATTTTTGGCACCTTATTGATAATAAATGCTGTTTACATACAAGAGTCTGCAATATAAATGCAAATGATTTTTTTTTTCTATTTGCGTTTGTTGTCATAGAACACTATTACAAAGAAATGATGAAGGTGGCTTACTAAGGTAAAACAACACATTTCTCTCACACTTTACTTGTAGTAAGCAATATCTGCTGCCAGTAACCCATTCCACAATTCATCATAATAGAGACACACAATATATCTATGTTAAGCCTTAATATTCTACATTTTAAAAAAGCATGGTTAAATTAGCTTTATGTTTTGATTAAGACATCATGTTTTTTCTTGTAAAGCATGTTTGACTGTTTAGATTTGAGAGAAAGTCTGTATTCCTAGGCTGTTGCTTTGGTAGGCTATTTTGTTTTTGTGGAGATAACTGGGATGCATTAGAATACAATTTCCTGAAACTAAAACTAAAGCTGAAACTAAATATTTAGACACTCTAGGATGAAACTTTAATTTCAAATTAGCCTTTTTTGGGAATAACTAAATTCTCTTTATTTATTTTTTTGTCCAAGTGTAATTATGCATGTATTGTTCTATGCAATGTTAACTTTAAAGTAAAAAAAGCATATGTTTTTATTGACATTCGGTTATTATGATTTGCGTAAAACTGAATCGTAAAAATGAAATCAATTGGCTTTTGTGAAAAACACATTCAATTATGCATGTATTGTTCTATGCAATGTTAACTTTAAAGTAAAAAAAAGCATATGTTTTTATTGACATTCGGTTATTATGATTTGCGTAAAACTGAATCGTAAAAATGAAATCAATTGGCTTTTGTGAAAAACACATTTACTTGAGCTTCTTAGGGAAAACTAGTCCTGTCCAGGCCTTTTATTCCTTTCTGGTCTAAACCCATGCATGATCTGTACTTCACAGGGTAAGAATTTTGACACCACTCTCTCCTCTATAACAGCTGTAACATTGCCACCGGCAAACATGGATGTGATTGCAACTCTGATAATACTGATTAAACAAAGTCCCATGCACACAGAGACGTTGAATCCTGAGATGTGCATGACTTTCTCTTGCCAGAGCAGGCCCGCATGCCAGCGATCCCACAACCAACAGTCTGATTTTGTATGGCTAACATGTGCCCAAATGCTGAAGGCTGTGCTGGAATCCGGATTTACCTGCACTGCTGCTTTGCAGGTTTGATGTTTGATGAGAACAGCATTTTAAATGGATGTTTCACTTTTAAGGAATGTTTCTGAGCCCCTTAGTGCTCAATAACGCCACAGAACCAAGAACCGATGCCAGCAGAGAGAATGAAAGACAGAATAGAGTGAGGGTTCAGGAAAATTACTAGGAATTACAAAGAGGAGATGTTTGTGCTTGTAATAATAGTTCGTAAATCAGTTGCAGATGGACAGCTGCAGGAAGGGAGAAAAGAGTTTGCTGTTTGTTACTGACATCACCTTTACATCATCATCTGGTTCAGGATCTAAGACTATAAAATCAATTTGAGGTCTACAAAAATAAGACAGACAGGCTAGAATGGGGAGGATACGAGGATATAAGGAAAGGTAGGGTAGTTTGCTTTTACTTAAACCAGGATCTTCTCCAAAAAAGAAAAGGTTTACAATGTCAAAATCATTTATTTATTACACACTAAGATTCACTAAATCATAAAATGACTGAATCATGTGATGATATAGAAAAACAAAATTGCACAAGAAGCCATATTGCACCAGAACGCCCACCACACACCAGCTTACTGGTGGAGAGGAGACCGAGTGATGAAGCCAATCAGCAGATATGGGGATGGTTAGGAGACCATGATGGTCAGAGGCCAATGGGCATATTTCGCCAGACATCCTGGGATTTTTAATGACCACAGAGAGTCAGGACCTCGGTTTAACGTCTCATCCGAAGGACGGTGCTTTTTGTCAGTATAGTGTCCCCGTCACTACACTGGGGCGTTAGGACCCACACAGACCACAGGGTGAGAACCCCCTGCTGGCCTCACTAACACCTCTTCCAGCAGCAACCTAGTTTTCCCAGGAGATCTCCCATCCAGGTACCGACCAGCTCAACCCTGCTTAGCTTCAGTGGGCAACCAGATGAGAGCTGCAGAGTGATAGCTGCTGGCTAGGCATACTGTTGCTTTAAATACAAACCTTTATGAAAAAGAGAGCTGCATGAATTTAGGACATATACAGAAAATAATGAGTTAAGCACTGCATTGGGAATAAAATGTATTTTAAAGTGCATTAAATGCACACATAACCTGGCAAACAGACAAGTAACACGTTTAAACTGAACTTTTAATATAACATGTTACCATTAGGGATGTAACGATTCACTTAACTCACGATGCGATACGATTCCCAATACTGGTTTCACGATACAAAACGAGATTTTAAGACAAATTATAAATGAAAAAGTTTTTTTTATTTTTTTTCTCTCTGATAAAATGCTGCACCTTTCTTTGTGAAATTAAAACATATTTTGTCAAATAACAAAAATAAACAGAAATTCCAAATAAATAAATAAGGCAAATGAAATAAATCTTTTTATATAAACATAGGTTTTGCCTGTGCTCTTTTCTAGGTTGGGAAATACATTTTTTTTTTTACAGTTTTTGTTTTTTAATAGAAATATCAGCATTTCCACATTTTCCAGCAGAAAATGTACCTTGTACAGAAAATGCATTTAAAGCAAACAGAATGCAACAGAATGGTCTGACTTTGACTTTGTGAAATTATGCTGCATAAAATATAAAAGCAGACGGGCTGAATGAGACGCAGATTTACTCTCTGGCAGCAGGTGGCGCTTATGGAACAGCAGCGATAGAACGTTTCCTTGGTTACTGCTGTAAACAAAGCAGCGCTGCTCGCTTCTAAACACTACGGCTGCATCTGAAAACTGAAAAATGTTGCCTTCGGTGGATGCATTCCAAGGTAGGAAGGCATCAAGGCACGTCCATAGCATAGATGTTTCCTTCGCTGCCTTTGATATCCCACAATCCTGTGCGCTCCATTCCGTGATGGTTGAGCTAAAAAATAAAGATGGCATCTGAAAGTTGCGTTTGGTGATCAGTTTGTGTGTAAATGTATATTTCCAACTAACTTTTTGCACTTTTGATGTACAAACCCAATTCCAAAAAAGTTGGGACACTGTACAAATTGTGAGTAAAAAAAGGAATGGAATAATTTACAAATCTCATAAACTTATATTTTATTCACAATAGAATATAGATAACATATCAAATGTTGAAAGTGAGACATTTTGAAATGTCATGCCAAATATTGGCTCATTTTGGATTTCATGAGAGCTACACATTCCAAAAAAGTTGGGACAGGTAGCAATAAGAGGCCGGAAAAGTTAAATGTACATATAAGGAACAGCAGCGAGAAATCAGTATTATAGTAATTAAACATTAATTTAGTTATCACCAAAACTCGTTCTATTTTGTTGTAGATCATTAAACCGTTCAGAAGCCTGGCCGAAATCTGTTTCAGGAGGTGCCTTTGTGCAAAAACGCTGCCTGCAAAGTCACATAGCGGTCTAGTGTGACAAATGTGTACATCTGGTTTTTATGCTGCATTATTATGTAAACTGTGTGAGCAGAGACAATAATTTAACACATTGTCCTAGACTGCCTCCCTCTGTCAACTAACGTCAGAAATCTGATTCGTTTTTGCAAATTGGTTTGTTGAGATGGTTCATTTCAGTGGTGTCATTGTTCAGTGGTGTTCCCAGAAGTCCTTGCATGGGGGGGGGGTCAGGGTTTGGCTGGTTATGTTTGACAGTTCACACGTGCTGGTAGATGACATACTGTAACTACACCATTCTGCAGGCAAAGATCTTTCTCCATTGACAGCCATTCAAAAATATAATGAAAGTACTGACAAAAACACTTTGGTGTATGGACTGGCTGTTTCCGTCATATAGGTCATCCTCTTTCAGGAGAGCTGGTTGGGTGTTGATGGAGTGATGCTTTCCAGGATGTCGACTTTACCCAGATTTGTTCAAAACAGATGTGTCGCAATGTGTCCAAAATGCCTCCGATTCATTAAGAGGACCATTGACACCATTGTTTAACCTCTCAGCGTTAAAGATTTAGTCTCTTTATTTAGACACAAGCTCTTTGATGATCTCCTCATAAACTCATTGGATTCCTCCAGATGACAAAAGAGAAACCGAATCCATTATATGCAGAAGATCCGGTCTTAAAATTAAGACAATCTATTATTCTCCTGCAGTTTTCAACCTTTCCTCATTCTATAATTTATACAAGTTTGCCATTTTAGGGCTCAGACTGTAAGAAAGGAATTTGCCAGATGTAATTGCTATGTTTTTGTGCTTTGTGATCATGCATGGGCTGCAAGCAAGAGAGCTACTTGCCTCTCAAATATTTTGTTATTTAGCAAAAATGCACATGATTGTCACCTGCGGGCTTTCACATTGAGCAGCATTAACTACACAGAGCCGTTGTTCACTGACGAGCTGCGCAAAAAATCGCGCGAATATGAACGTGGTTTTGTGCAGCTCGTCAGTGAACAATGGCTCTGTGTAGTTAATGCTGCTCAATGTGAAAGCCCGCAGGTGATGGAGATTTACTGCTGATTACAGAACCGGCTTTCTGACAAGATGCGCATTAAATATCGCATGCGATTTATCGTGCAGCCCTAGTCATTATATTGTTCTGTTCTGACAATTAAGGCAAAAACCACACTGGACTGACACTGCTGTGCAATTATTATTGGTATCATCTAGTTCAGATAAACCTACCGCTCAACAGCATAACGCATTTAAAACAATGTCAAGTTAACATTGTTTTAAATGTCTCTTCCTGTCAAGGTTGGTGATACTTGGCCTGAATAGCTTGCCATGTGACTTTATGGCAACAGTCTTCAGTCTGAATTATGAGGAGGTTTGGATATAAATCGCTGCATTGGACTCTAAAAACACAGAACAGGCCGCAATTGGAGTTCTAGTAAGTCTTAAACTCAACTCAGATTGGAGTGATGAGTTTACGATCACTGTAGAAAGGCAAATTTTTCCTTCAGCACATCCTCTACACCTTTTCACAACCAAATTATGATTCTCACAGCAGCAGTCTTTATGAACGAGTATCGTGATCTTCCTTTCTGTTCATTTTGAGGCAATGCAACATTTCCTTGCTGACTTATTATTTATTTTGTTTGCAAAGCTTCTTACTTCACTCATGTCCAAATATCCACGTAAAACTTCACGCACAAAAATGTGTTTAGTGTACCACTATCGGTGATATTCTGCCACCCCGGTGAGGGGGTAATTTATGCTCACTGGCACTGCCCTGGTTTCCATCGAATTTCACCGGTTATGCCATCATTAAAGGGGTCATATGATGCGATTTCAGTTTTTCCTTCCTCTTTGTGGTGTTACAAGCTCTTGGTGCATAAAGAAGATCTGTAAAGTTGCAAAGACTAAAGTCTCAAATCCAAAGAGATATTCTTTATAAAATGTAAGAGTCAACCACGCCTACCTAAAACGGCTTGTTCTAACACGCCCCCACATGTCTATGTCACGATGTGGGAAGATTTGCATAAAGCCGCCCAAATGTTGACGCAAAGAAAGAAGGCATAACTTTTATTCTCACTGTAGTATTGTTGCCACTGCCGCCATGTCGTGAAGGCGCTGTGTGTTTCCTGTGAAAGTGAAACTACTTTGTTTGGCCTTCCAAAAGAGGACGATATCCGCTTCGTCATGCCTGGAGCTTATCCGTGCTGGTCGCTGAGGAAATACATCACCTTCGCGCTGTGGATCGCCGGATCAGCTTTCACCGTGGACGAAGCAGAGTCCAGCCCGGGGTCGCCACATGTGGTTGCTGCAAGTCCGCTGGACGCTCCTTCGTCGAATCCGCCGGCCCCGCCGTTCTCGAGCTCTGCTCACTCGAGCCCTCCAGCCGTTCCTCACTCAAGGCCGCCGTGTGTGATGCTGTGTTTCGTTGTGAAAGCGAAACTACTTTGTTTGGACTTCCAAAAGAGGACACGACTAGAAATAAGTGGTTAAGTTGTATTTACAACACTATTCCGGAACAGTTCAACCCAAATATTCAGATGTGTGCAGCGCATTTTATGGAGGACTGTTTCCTGATCCTGGGAGAGTAGACTACAATGCCGGCTGTTCTGACTTACATGCAGACTGTAAGTACGTTCATATTTAAAGGATTTGCCACTGACGATTCAAACACGAGTTTTGAGCAGTGTAGAGTAGCACTTGTTGTTTGTCATTTCTCCGATCACAAATGCAGACATGGTTTTATGTTTTCGCGGCGCAATGCAACACGTAAAAAGACAGTATAAGTCATTATAATCCGTAATTATGTCCCCACTGGATACAACGAATGCCTCGTTTATAATGGGTTTTAATATTTTTGTCTCGTCATTCCGGCCGGACAGGGCATCACAGTATGGTAGGGGCGTAACATTTTCGTCACACGCTTGAGGTATTCGGCCAATCACAACGCACTGGATAGCTGGCCAATCAGAGCACACCTAGCTTTTCGGAACGATGAGCTTTGTAAAAATCGATGCGTTTCAGAAAGGCAGGGCATAGTGTTTTTTGAACCTTAAACCACATAAACACATTTCATTACACCAAATACACAAAATTATGTTCTTTTTAGCAACATCATATGACCCCTTTAAAGTCAAACAGCAAGTCCCACTCCAAAGTCATGCATTGGTGTCAGGTCAGGCCATTCAAACATTCAGATCAATCTTTTGAAAATGCAATATAGTCAGTGTTTCCACACTTCAAGAAGTCATTCTACCTATGGCTTACGTAGAGTTTATTGAGCACAATAAATTAGTTTGCAGTAGAGTAGACCTTATTTTAATACACATGTACACACATTGTAGCATGTGCTCAGCTGACTGCCACTGCAACACACCGGAGCGAATCTACATTCACATCCTTCAAGAGAAGTATACTGGAAAAAAAAACTGATTTGTTTGAGAACAAATCTAAAATCCACGCTGAACACAGGATCAGTGTTGTTGTGTAAAATTCAATAGACAACATTATGAGCCTCATTAATGAAACACAAGCGGAACGCATTTCTGTGTAAATCGTTCATCAAACCGTTCTTATGTAAATTACCCCCCTGAAATGAATGTGTTGAAATCAATGGTTTTATGAATAGATATGTGTTTTGCTTGTGTTTCACTAATGAAGCCCAATATCTGTAAGCTATATTTCTCATTGGAAACGTGGTTTGGTGGAGATGTGTTTGTGGAAGGATCCTGGACTGATGCGGAGTAATCTCGGCTAACCAGTTGGGATTTTCTGAATCTGCTGTTCTAAGAGCTGTCTGACTCTGCTGGTGCTCGATGGGAAAGTTTAGGTGTTGCTTGCCAAACCTGATTAAGCAAGAGCCTGAAGTTTCATTTGGAGTTTTACAAATTAGTGTTGGAATGGCAAGCAAAACTTTTACCCTGAAGGTTTTTTGCTTCGTGTTGTTTGTAGCTACTCTAGGGATGTGCAAAACTACATTTACTAACAGAGGCAGAGATGTCCATCTGAATGCATGTGGCTGTAGCAGTGGTGCTTCAAAGGAGTAGAACTTAAAGACTTCTCTAAGAGGGTGTTACCATGTATAAGAGCTGTAAGACAAACCTGAATCAGCAGTTCAGTGAGAGGCATGATGAATATGAAAATCTTTTGTCACCCGGCAGTCTTCAGGAGTCAGTCAAATAATAACAACACGGATTGGGGGTTTAATTCAAATTTTTAAAATGAATTACCAATAACAGCTGACCAATCCGCACACATGCTCTTCCTCCACTCTGTTCCCTCACAAAAGAGCATGATATTATCAACAAACAAGTGATATTATCAACAAAAGGCAGGTATTATCATTAAATGAATATATGTATCAAATATTAAATCAAATATTGATAAAATGACGATGAATAATAATGACATGATGGAAATAAATGGTTGTTAAACATAAATGGAAAAAAAACATTACAGGGTTAACCCCCGTGGTTAGCAGAATTGTTAGGATTTCAATAACAGTACTGTGTATATGTGGACAATTTCAGTTCCGACTCCGAAAAGGAGTAGAAAAAGAGTTACTAAAAATGTAAGTCAAATTTAACAGTCAATTTTAGCTTTGGCTAGGCTATGCATGACACATTGACTGCTTCTGACCATGTGAAAGGCTGTTTGTGATCCATATATTGAAATCCATTCACCATCTCTGGCTGACCCAAGAGTGAACACAAAGAAGCTGCATCCAGACACCGGTCTATTTTAGCTATAACCGCTAACACCACATCAAGAAGTTTCTGCCAGACTTGTCTACTGTCTCCAAGTTTATTGTCTCATGTGTTTTTCCTTTTTTTGTTCTGTGGCAGAGTTACACCACTGCAAGGGCACTGCATAAGTTACTTGATGCTTAGAAAACAACATATACAGCTTTGTTTCCTTGTACTGCTGTGCATGGAAGTGAGGGGAAGTTCACTTGACAAAATGCATTCATTCACACTGCAACATCACACTCGGACGAAACTTCAGTCAGGCATATAAGATAAATCTGAGGTATGGTATGATCGAAATGATATACACCGATCAGCCACATCATTGTTGGTCCAGCACATCCCGTAGATGAAAGAAAACGTCATTCATCATATCAGGTGACTACCTTCCGTTGCTCCATGGGCCACTCTGATGCTCATTGTAGGTCTACGGCTACCCAGCCCAATATGCAGCAAACTAGAATGCACTGTGTGTTCTGACACCTTTCTCTCATGGCCAGCATTAAGTTTTTCAGCAATTAGAGCTGCAGTAATTCTTCTGTGTGGTCAGACTAGACGGGATAGCCTTCGCTCCCCACGTGCATCAGTGAACCTTGGGCGCCCATGTCTCTGACTCCAGTTCATTGGTTGTCTTTCCTTGCACCAGTTTTGTAGGTACTAACCACTGCATACCATGAACACCTCACACATAATAAATGTTGTTCAGTTCACCTGTCAGTGGCTTTAATGTTGTGACTGATCAGTGTACTTCTGTAAATAATTAAAATATTGAAAAACCATATCATACATACATACAGTGTGTGTATATAATACAGCCAATATTAATATTAATTCAGTTTATATAAATAAAAAAAATGCCATTTGTTTATATATTAGATTTGTGTTTTATCTTATTTATCCATAATCATAAGATTTTTTTGCACTGCAAATGTCACATCTCACAAACTTTATGCGCATGAACAACCTTTAGCAAAGCACACCTGGGTCTAATTAAGCTCAATAAAAATGCTGGAGCCTCAACTCCTTTTCACTGACTTTATTTTATTCAAACTGCCTTATTATTGGAGTATTGCCTATTGCTTTAGTATTGGAGCACAATGGCTGGTGGAATTAAATGCTGCTCAAGTCCTGATTTGATTATCTGCCTCTGCTGTTGAGCTCCAAAAAGGACAAAAGCAACAATTGATGAACCGTCCCGGAACTGATGATGTTGTTCTTGGTTGATAATCATCCCCTTCACAGTCATTCTCAAATCTCTTGTGTAGCAAATTTAAATTTGGCACAGCAAATCAGTTACATCAGGCCTGGTTCATTGATGTCAGTCCTGACATTTTGCATCGGAATGCAAATATGAATTAGATTTGAGAGCAGCAGTGGAGCATTTTCAAGAAAATAGATTCCTCACACAAAGCCTATGGCTCCAGAAGACACTGGATATTAGAAATAATATGGACTACTTTTATGATACTTGAATGCATGTGTGGTAGGATTTTTTATTTATTTTTTGGCTTGTATGGAACAAGATGTCATGAACACTCTGCTTAACTCGTAAACATTAACAGCAGTTTTGGTACAACATGAGGGTGAGCAAATAATGGCAGAATGTTTATTTTGGGGTGAACTATTCCTAAGTGTGTTTGTGTAAGCTTTTGCTAAGCTGATCTAAATAAGTTGTGTGAAAAACAAAGGCAGAGAGGGTAGAGAGAGGGTAAGTGGATAAAGGGCTTGAGCAAACATGCTACGTGAGTCAAAACTGTGTGCCGGTGCGCTGGACGGCCTTCAAGCACTGAAGGACAGAAAAGGGCAAAGAGAAAGATGGATGAGCAACACAATGACTTTCACGGTCATTTCTGTAACATGAGCAGAAGCATCACACAGACACGCGTTAGAGCTGTTAGTGTTAGCTGTTCTTTCCTTTAGGGCTGGTCAGTGTTGTTAAAAAATACATAATTTAATATTCAATATATATATTGATATTTAAACGTGTTTTTTTTTTCTTCCCTAGAGTAACCAAACCAGGATCATTTTAACCAAACAGGCATTGCAGCATATTGGATTCATAATGTTTTATGCAATAAGTTAAATGCAATAAACTATTATAAAAAGACTAAATGAGCAGACGGCAGAATATTTACTCACTTGTTCCTCTTAAACCTTTTTAGGTTAGTCTAGCTTCTCATCCAGCAGGTCTTATCAGCCCTCTCTAGAATCCTGTAAAAGAAACGACCCAGTCTCATAAAAATACATACTTCTGGGTACTTTTCTGCAACACCGTTTTTACGTACCTTAATGCACGTTTCGTCGCAGTTTCAAAGAGAAATGTCCACTGAGTGGCACTAAAACATGGGTTCAATACGTCAACCCTGGCACGTTTTTATTACGTTGACTATAGGTACGTATTGCTGTGTTTTTATTACGTTTCTTCAGGTACGTATTGCGGCAGTTCAGAATTCAAATATTCTTAATAGACTGACGCTAAAAGTTAATGCTCTATCGTGTTGGAAATATGCCCTACACCAAACCCAACCCTAAACCTACCCGATAGTGTTAACAAAAGCAAAACTGATATAAAAACACATTTTTTTGATGCAACTGTGCCATTTGAACTTCCTTATATGCAGATTTGAACTGTTTTGTTGAACCGTAGTTACACGGGATTCAAACCGGAGCTCCTCGCCTCTCAAGTACGACTCCGTGAGCTATGAACAAACCTATCGTCTATGAAAACCCATTGATATGAAGCTGGATATGTGCGGTGCTAACATTCAAAAGCATCAGTTTTCAAATCTCCCAGCATATTAAAAATGTTTTGAAGTCACAACATAATACTCAAGTAATTTCGTGAAAATTACACTTTATTAATCGAAACTCTGTAAATCATACTTTGTGTGAATATAATTTAAAAGGTGTCGGAGTTTTACTGCCTCTAGTGTTCATTTATTTTGGAAACTGCAGTGATATGTACTTATTGGTACGTTTTTCGAGTCTCGCGAAAAAGTGCCCCCAGGTACGTTTTTGCCATGAGACCGGGTAGGAAACTAGCCGACACGGACAGTTTCAACAGAAACAAATCAAAATGAATGCAGCTACAGAAGTCTAAACGAGACACTATGAAAACATCTCTGTTGTAATACTGTTATTCTCACGAGTCATGAGTCGTGGAAGGATCATGAAAGAGCCCAGGGCTGGCTAAAAGTTTTGGCACAGGGCCCACATTGGGCTTTAAATAGTACATTGTCCAAACAGTATAATTCCCTCATAAATATAATGTTCTTGTACCCTTCGAGCACAGAAATAGTTGTGTAATAGTGTCTAATACATGATGCGCGGTGTATGTGTTTAATAGTGATTGTACATTTTGTAAATTTGGACTCTATTGTAATTTCTGTATTTATGATGCAATGCCAGTACCTGTTGCCAGGAGTGAAGTCCGTGCTTGACATCAAGGGCCACAATGGAAACAAGTTTGCATATTTATTGTGCTATCCTTGACAGATTGTGTATTTCACTACTTTTCTGTCTAATAAAAAAAAATTATAAAATCCAGAAAAAAAAACAAATGTACAAAGGTTATAAATTGATTTGCATTTCAGTGAGTCAAATAAGTATTTGATCCCCATGCAAAACTTGGTGGAGAAACTCTTATTGGCAAGCACAGAGGTAAGATGTGTCTTGTAGTTGGTCACCAGGTTTGCACACATCTCAGGAGGGATTTTGTTCCACTCCTCTTTAAGAAACTAGCCGACACGGACAGTTTCAACAGAAACAAATCAAAATGAATGCAGCTACAGAAGTCTAAACGAGACACTATGAAAACATCTCTGTTGTAATACTGTTATTCTCACGAGTCATGAGTCGTGGAAGGATCATGAAAGAGCCCAGGGCTGGCTAAAAGTTTTGGCACAGGGCCCACATTGGGCTTTAAATAGTACATTGTCCAAACAGTATAATTCCCTCATAAATATAATGTTCTTGTACCCTTCGAGCACAGAAATAGTTGTGTAATAGTGTCTAATACATGATGCGCGGTTTTCTGATATGTGTCCGTGACTGATGGGATAATTCAGCCATCGCCTGAAGTATTGCACTGCAAAGAAGTGTTCGAAAACCTTGAAAAAGGAGGATTATAAATGGATTATGAAAACTCTTAAAATGGGAAAAAAACTCTTTCAATAGTGAAATGTTTGATTATAGGTTTGGCTTTGAAAACAGTTCATGCGTATTATTGATTTAATGCTGTAAATAGATAGCTGCATTTAAACCGGACTCACAATCGCACAGTCAACAACGGATTGATTTTTGATTCTCACACACAGGGTGAAAAATGCATAGCAGAGTTTATCACTGAGACAATTGGCTCGCAAGTATTCAAAAATCTCAATTCAGCTGTAAGCAGCTACAGGACGCGACTGTCGTTTTCAGCTCAGGTCAGTCAGTGTTGATTCAGTTCAGTTCAATAACAATGTTGAGGTTTCATAATTCATCGGTTATGAAACAAATCTGGTTCAGCTATAAAGCAGCTCAATTCAGGTCGAGTTTTGGTCTGATGTGATAGTGTCAGGTGCAGTCAAATCGACAGTATATTAAGTATCTTTTAAACCCCAACTTAAACAAGCCAAAGACGAGAGTGACAAGGATCCCAAATTCTATCAGATGATGGAAATGGAGGGGGAAAAAACCCCTCTGGCCTTAATGAACAAACACTTTGAGATTTATGATACCAGGCTGCATCAAAGTCAGATATGTAAGTCAGGTTGTACTCAAAATTTCTTTGGGCAGAGTATCATAAAGAAGTTAGAAAATTTTGTTTTTTGGCAAGTGCAAAGAGGGCACATGCTTATGGTTGCCATATTGGACAAACTGATTATAATATTGGGTTGACTAATTCCAAATTGAACAAGTTTAATGCTCTGACTGGGTGGTTTGGATCTTCTGGGATCTGGCTGCAGCAACACATGTGGAGGATTGTTAGGTCGTATTGCAATATAATGGAGCTATTGAAAGGAGAAAAACAAACATTTTCAGGATAAATGATTCATGGGCTGGATTAAACCACACGGAGGGCCAAATGGATGGAATTGATCCTTCTCTGTAGTCTGCTGTTGTAAAAATGAAACGAATGAAAGATTTCCATGTGGAGCAGCTGCTGTTGAAGAATACGCGAGTGTTTTTGTTTGCATAGGTTAATGCTGTACAGCAAACAAGATGAAGAGAGCATGCAATTATGGAAGGACGAGCGTTATGGAAGAGAAATGAG